>NC_086008.1:21437700-21652700 GCF_030014385.1 Trichomycterus rosablanca | reverse complement strand
GACAACTAACAGAGTTCCAGAGAGCCGTGGGACTCAAACACTGAGTGTAGAACGAGACTAAAAATATCAGCTGCTTTTAACCTACACTAACCACACTGTGTGGGGGGAAGTGTTCTGTGTGGTGTACACCAAGAGAACAGAGCTGGTCTGAATGCTTGAGCCTCTATTCTCCAGATACCCCCTCCTCCTCCCTAAAACATGTTAGTAGGTGGATTGGCCGCTCCAGACCTGTAGATGACTGAGTGATGGTGTGATTTGGATTGAAAGCTGAAGGAACAGTAGATGTGATGCGTGTGGTTGTGATGCTCATCGAGTCGGGGTTCAGAACTCAATTACAGTAATTACACTGATAAGATGTTCTTCAGCTCGATACAGCTCACACACACATGCACACACACACTCACACACACACACACACACACACACATGTTCATTAAAGATAAACTGTGTTGTGGTTGCAGCTTGAGGACGAGTTCTGCTGCCATAGGATCCAATAAGAGATCAGATTTCCCATAATTCCTCAGCCACGGGGCACGCGGTGCGTCTCAGTGTCGGTATTAGCTGGCCGTCGGGGTACAATTAGGCTGGCGTTATCAAGCTAGCTTTATTAAACCTGGTCTTCTGGTTCAGATACATTTCATTTATACCCTCATGTCCTTCTGTCCTCATTCCCATGTGTCCTTCTGTCCTCATATTCTCATGCCCTCACGTCCTTGTGTCCTCATGTCGTCATGTCTTTGTGTCCTTATGTCCTTGTTTCTTCATGTTCTCATGCCCTTATGTTCTCATGTCTTTGTGTCCTCGTCCTTGTGTCATTCTCTGATGCCCTCATGCTCTGATGTCCTCATGCCCTTATGTCCTCATGTCCTTCTGTCCTTATTCCCATGTGTCCTTCTGTCCTCATATCCTTGTGTCCTTATGTCCTTGTTTCTTCATGTTCTCATGTCCTCGTGTCCTCATGTTTTTGTGTTCTCATGTCCTCATGTCTTTGTGTCCTCGTCCTTGTGTCATCATGCTCTGATGCCCTTATGTCCTCGTGTCCTCATGTTTTTGTGTCCTCATGTCCTCGTGTCCTCATGTTTTTGTGTCCTCATGTCCTCGTGTCCTCATGTTTTTGTGTCCTCGTGTCCTCATGTCCTCGTGTCCTCATGTTTTTGTGTCCTCATGTCCTCGTGTCCTCATGTTTTTGTGTCCTCGTGTCCTCATGTCCTCGTGTCCTCATGTTTTTGTGTCCTCATGTCCTCGTGTCCTCATGTTTTTGTGTTCTTATGTCCTCGTGTCCTCATGTTTTTGTGTCCTCATGTCCTCGTGTCCTCATGTTTTTGTGTCCTCGTGTCCTCATGTCCTCGTGTTTTTGTGTCCTCATGTCCTCGTGTCCTCATGTTTTTGTGTCCTCGTGTCCTCATGTCCTCGTGTCCTCATGTTTTTGTGTCCTCATGTCCTCGTGTCCTCATGTTTTTGTGTCCTCATGTCCTCGTGTCCTCATGTTTTTGTGTCCTCATGTCCTCGTGTCCTCATGTTTTTGTGTCCTCATGTCCTCGTGTCCTCATGTTTTTGTGTCCTCATGTCCTCGTGTCCTCATGTTTTTGTGTCCTCATGTCCTCGTGTCCTCATGTTTTTGTGTCCTCGTGTCCTCATGTCCTCGTGTCCTCATGTTTTTGTGTCCTCGTGTCCTCGTGTCCTCATGTTTTTGTGTCCTCGTGTCCTCGTGTCCTCATGTTTTTGTGTTCTTATGTCCTCGTGTCCTCGTGTCCTCATGTTTTTGTGTCCTCGTGTCCTCGTGTCCTCATGTTTTTGTGTCCTCATGCCACCACATAATCCTGCAGGGCAGACCCCACGCTGGTGAGAATGAAGTCTGGACTGTCTGTCCGCTGATTTTGGCTTGAAGGTGGGCGGGACCAAGCTCAGTTCTAATGAAATAATCTGATCTACATTCAGTAGTTGTTTCCCTTCCTGGGCGTGTGGGTGGAGCAAGAAGCAGTGAAGACTGTTGATTGGTTGATTGGCTCCGGAGTGACATTAAAACACCTTTCTGGTACTTTTGTTACTACATGAACTTTCTGGGTATACAATCACTGAATGTAACCCTAGGTTCATAAAGACATGAGCTGATGAGTTCGGTGTGGAGGAACTATTTACAACACAAATAAATAAATAAGGTGAAAATAGGAGGTGCAACACGCTGCTGGTGGAGTGTCCACATACTTGTGGCCGTGAGTGTGTGAGTGTGTGTGTGTGTGTGTGTGTGTGTGTGTGTGAGAGAGACTCTGTGACAGTCGTGTCTCTCGCTGAAGGAACAGAGGTGCTAATGAAATCAGAGGATCCTGTATAATTAAAGCAAATGTGCCAATTAGAGCAGCAATTTCTCACATCCTGTCACACACTTAGCCCGGATAATTTGTATCAGCCACCTTCTCACCCCTCCCTCTACCCCCCTCCTCCCGAAACACGAACCCCTCATCATGTTCTCAGGGTCTTTTGTTCTGTCACTGGCCTCATTTCTCAGTCTGCTTCCCCATTCGTGAGTTCATCGTTAGTCCAGGACCAAGTACAGATATAAGAGAGAGAGAGAGAGCTAGAGAGTGCGAGCGAGAAAGAGAGACCGAGAGAGAGTGTATGATGAGAAAAAAAGAGGGAAAGAGAGAGTGCATGATGAGAGAAAAAGCGAGAGAGAGAGAGAGAGAGTGTATGATGAGAGAGAATGAGTGTATGGTGAGAGAGAGAAAGCATGAGAGAGTGTATGATGTGAGAGAGAGTGTATGAAGAGAAAAAGCGAGAGAGAGTGTATGATGAGAGAAAAAGAGTATGATGAGAGGCAGGGAGAAAGCGCAATATGGAGAGTGTATGATGTGAGAAAGAGAGAGTGAGAGAGAGTGTGTGGTAAGAGAGAAAGGGGGAGAGAGTAAGTGTGAGCGAGAGCGTATGGTGAGAGAGAGAAAGCATGAGAGAGTGTATGATGAGAGAAAGCGAGAGAGAAAGAGTGTATGATGAGAAAGAGAGAGGGAGAAAGTGTGAGATGGAGAGTATATGATGTGAGAGAGAGAACGTGTGAGAGGGAGCGTATGGTGAGAGAGAGAAAGCATGAGAGAGTGTATGATGAGAGAAAGCGAGAGAGAAAGAGTGTATGATGAGAAAGAGAGAGGGAGAAAGTGTGAGATGGAGAGTATATGATGTGAGAGAGAGAACGTGTGAGAGGGAGCGTATGATGAGAGAGAGAGCGTATGGTAAGAGCGCGAGAGAGCGAGTGTATGATGAGAATTCGGCCTTCGCTGCATTAATCGCCTCTTTCAGCTCCCAGATTTCCCAGATGGAAACACAAAGACAAAAACCCTCCCGACTCCCCGACAGCCTGGAACCCTGGAACCCGGCTCACGTTTAACCACACGCCTCTGATCTCACCCGCCTATCGGGGCCGTTTAAACGCTGTAAACAAGTGCAGGAGAACCAGTGTGGTAATGTGTTGCCAGAAAATCTAAAAGTAAATAATCTCACTGTTACAGCAGAAGGATTTTACCCTCTACAGTGCTCAATATTATCAACAGATTCACACAATCCTGAAGAACCTCAGTGAACCACGACTGAGTGCTCGCTCCCTCGGCATTCAGTCAGATCATCACTCAGAATTAAGGCGCCTCAGTCGGAGCATTTTAAGAGATCTCAGAGTTTAGACACGCCCTCTTCCCTCTCTGTCTCTCTGTCCCTCAGGTGAACTGGCTGAAGAACGACGAGACGGTGAGCTCCCTAGACGACGACAACATCGACACCCGCGCCGACCACAACCTGATCATAAACCAGGCGCGGCTGTCCGACTCGGGGAACTACACCTGCGTGGCTAGCAACATCGTCGCTAAGAGACGCAGCGCCACGGCGACCGTGGTCGTCTTCGGTGAGTCACACAGACCGTACCGCATCTGCAGCACACGCCCACACGGCTCCGGGGTCCTTCAGGGTAGGTACGCTGCAGCCCTGTATTCTGGGTTCCTCCCAAGGTCTCAGAAACATGCCAGCAGGTGGATTTGGATGCTCTATAACACAAACACAAAGCATCTTACTCTCTCTATACAAGGTGTAACATAAAGCCTCCACAAGGGGGCGTTCATCAAGTTTAGGTCGCCACTCAGTGTTTAAAAATGCAGCTCTAAATTCCCTGCTATGTTATGAACAGTCCTCTTGTTTACACCTATTCGTTTACAGAATAGGCTCCTTACCCACTGCGACCCTGACCATGTTGAAGCAACCATCAAAGCAAAAAAAAGTGAAAGGCAAATTCTGTTGATTAATTAAAATCAAATAAAGCCACACCTGTTTAAACAAACAAACACTACAAGGAAACTGACCAGTGACCAGACTGACCAGAATAGGCTCCTGACCCACCGTGACCCTGACCACATTGAAGCACCCATCAAAGCAGAATAAAAATGTGAAAGCCAAATTCTGTTAATTAAATAAAATCAAATAAAGCCACGCCTGTTTAAACAAACAAACACTACAAAGAAAACTGACCATTGACCAGACTGACCAGAATAGGCTCCTGACCCACCGCGACCCGGACCATGTTGAAGCAACCATCAAAGCAGAATAAATGCGTGAAAGCCAAAGTGTGTTGACTATCATAAAATCAAATAAAGCCACGCCTATTTAAACTAAAAGAGCTACAAGGAAACTGACCATTGACCGGACTGACTAGAATAGGCTCCTAACCCACTGCGACCTGGACCATGTTAAATCAGTTATCAAAGGAGAATTAATGCATGAGAGTCAAAGGTTGTTGACCATCATAAAATCAAATAAAGCCCCGTTTATTTAAACAAACAAACAAAAAAAAACAATATAAAAACTGACCAGCGTGTGGCGCTGTGATGAATCTGGCTGGATGAGGAGGACGGTCAGAGAGGCAAAAATTTCCCTTAAATTCCTGTCTGTCGTCTTTCGATTCCGGCCGTCCTTCCCAATATCCGCCTCTCCTCTTCCACCCCTCTGAAGCGTCTGTACCCGCCGCGGTGCCACTCTCCCTCCCTGGCACAACGCTGCGCCTTTTAAACAGCGCTCGGAGCGATCGATTAGCGCACGATGCTAGCTCAAACACGCCGCGTTTATAAAGACGTATCGATTTTTAATGCCGCGCTGTAATCGGCTCTCCGGGCAAAAGCGTCAAGAGTCCAGATTACCATAGCCATAAACATCCGTCCCGCTACGCGTCTAAGTAAACGTATCAGCCGCGGATGCTAACACGGCTAACAATAAATGCTAATGGCGAGCAGTTAGCAGGAGACCTACTGCTCTTTAATGCTGAACCGCCGGCGGGAGTACAAAGCAAAACAGGTTTTAGCTCCGAACACCAGCGAACGTTAAATCTGATTAGAGTGGAATCAGGTGTCCGAATACTTTTGGTCGTATATAAATGTTGTGTGGTGTAATTATAACTGGTCAGACTGGTTATACTGGTTTCTCTGTGTGTGTGTGTAGTGAACGGCGGCTGGTCCCTGTGGACGGAGTGGTCCCAGTGCAGCGTGGACTGCGGTAGAGGCGTGCACAAGAGGTCCCGGACCTGCACCAACCCCGCCCCTCTGAACGGGGGGGCGTTCTGCGAGGGCATGTCGGTCCAGAAGAGCACCTGTAACGCACCCTGTCCTGGTCAGTGCGGTTGTACTTTCACACTTACACGTTCATATCACGTGGTTAGGATAATGGACTAGTAAGTGCGGAAGGTTGCTGGTTCAAACCCCACGCTCTGAGCGAGGCCCTTAACCCTTAATTGCTCGAACTGTGTTCAGTCTTAATTATAAGTTACTTATTTTCTTACTCAATTTAGTCATTTCCAATTCCCAATTTGTGTATGGAGAGTCACGCTAAGCTCCATGTGACCATCCTCCTCCCTCCCCAACTGGTACAGGCACCCAGACCAGTCCTGAGAATCTCATATCATAGCTGCAGTGAGAAGAGATGTCAAGCGACCCTCCCTCCCTCAGACACAGCCGAGTTCCAACCTCATACCTGAGGTCTGTGTCTGTCAAGACTTTGGCATGTTCTCCACGTGTCCATATGGGCTGCCCCTACCCTTAAAACGTAAGAGGTCAGAAGAGGGCGCTCCCTCGTCATTCGGTCAGATCATCACTCAGAATGAAGGCGCCTCAGTAGGAACATTTTAAGGGAGCTAAGGATTTAGACACGCCCTCTTCTCGGGAGTGTGGGATGATGGGAAATGCGTCTGTGTCGTTATGTTGGGGATCAAATCTCATGCCGGGAATGAGAAGAGACGCTTTAGTGCCGTCCACATACTTTTGGCTGTAATAAGATCAATCCTTGGCGTCCAGACTTGATTCCCAGGTGTGAGGTTCTCCGTTAGCTTCATCCCTGCTACATGTGAGCCGCTATAAACGTTAGGCTAGTTCACGTCGGCGGTAAGTAAGTGCTGCGGCTCTGATCTAAAAGCCCCTAAATCCAGCTCAGTCTGCGGCCTTTTCATATCACCGCCGTCTGCCGGTGCTTTATGAAGCGCCGCTCCTGGAGCCGAGAGGCCGTAAATCAGCGCCGCGCCTCCTTCGTTCTCGGCAGCGCCGCGATCTCCAGCCCCGAAACCCCGGCGTCCGTCCCGAGACGGCGATCCCCGAGCCCGGCGCCGTTCCCGAATTCATCAAGCACATTAGCGCGACACGTCAGGCGGAGCCGGCTACACGCGGCACCTGCTCCTCGCACCTCAGACCCGCGGCGCGTTAGCGCTAACACACAAACATCATTTGCATTTAGATGAGCAGACAAGGAGCCTCGACTCGGCCGCGGAGAGCGCTAAGGACTCGCCGTGTAATAACCAGCGAGTTCTTTCCCCCCGGGGCGAGCGCACGCGCTCCGAGCGTCCGCCGTACACACGCCGCGGTCAGATTGGCTAATCGAAGCGCCGGGGCCCCAGATGAAATGATAGCTCATGATGGATGGAGATTACATCGTTTAGTAGCTGCTGGTTTGGGAGCGCTGGCTCTGGAGGGAACGGAGCGCGTCCCAGTTCTCCCATCCATTCCAGTCCTCACTGATTAGGGAAGGGCTCGGGGTTTAGCACCAGGTCGTCTTTACAGGTAAAGTTGCCAGATTTCAGAGTTTTTACCCTTTTTACACCAAAACCAAGAGGATGGACAGCAGCAAGATGGAAACAAATAATAATAATAATAAATAAAAAAATAAGAATAATAAATAATAATGATAATAATAAATAATAATAATTAATAACAAATAACAAAATAACAAAATAGTAATAAATAATAATAAATAAGTAACAATAACAAATAATAATAATAACACATAATGATTAATAATAATAATAATACTAATAATAACAAATAAGAAGATTAAATAATAAATAATAATAATAACACTGATAAATAATAATAATAATAATAATAAATAAGATTAAATCATAAATAATAATAATAACAAATAATAATAAAATAATAAATAAGATTAAATCATAAATAATAATAATAACAAATAATAATAAAATAATAAATAATAACAAAATAGTAATAAATAATAATAAATAAGTAATAATAATAAATAATAATAACAAATAATAATAACACATGATAAATAATAATAATAATAAATAATAATAAGAAGAAGATTAAATAATAATAATAACAAATAATAATAAAAATAATAAATATTAATAACAAATAATAATGATTATAAATAATAATAATAGTAATAATAATCCTTTACAAACCTCGAACCTAAAGACAACACTTTGTGCTTAAAAACTGTAAGTCTGGCAACCTTCTAACACACCATCCTCACTGTGAAATACGGTGTTGGTAGCAGCAGGGAGCGACAGTCTGTTCAGGACAGTTTGAAAATGAAACAGTTTAGGGGGGTTGAATACTTTTTTTCTCGTGTGCCGGCTGTAGTGGACGGAGGGTGGGACGAGTGGAGCGCCTGGACGGCGTGCAGCGCTCAGTGCGAGAGGCAACGATGGAGGGAGTGTAGCGCCCCGCCCCCTCGGAACCGGGGCCGCGCCTGCGAGGGTAAAGCTCGGGACGTGAAGAACTGCACCGGCGACACGTGCCTCCAGGGTAAGGATGCGGATCCACACGGCATCGTCCTGGCATCGTCGTCATCCTCATCATCATCATCATCATTACTGTATGTGTTCTTAGTGAACGCTTCTGTTAGATTTATTCGTACTGGGCGTGGCACTCGGGTGGATCAGCTGTAAATTACACGTATGAACCAGGGTTCGAATCCTCAGCGGTGATCAGCTGGTCGGGCATCTACATACAGACACGATTGGCCGAGGTCCTGCCCGGGGTGTGTTCCAACTCTAACTCCAACGTTGTAAAGCACCAAGTCAGTGTTGTAAAGCACAAGGGTTCGAATCCCTAGTGGTGCTATCAGCCGGTCGGGCACCTACATGCAGACATGATTGGCTGAGGCCCCACCAACGAATTGCCGCCCTGTCCAGGATTTTTTCAAACTTGAGACCGGACCCACCGAGACCCTGGTCTTAAATCTGAAATTGGACAAAATCTTGTTAGATTGGGGCACAGAGGGCAGAAGCTTCAGTCAGTGTTGCAAAGCACCAAGAGAACAGTCCAGGATGGAATGCTTGACCTGGCATGTCATTCAAAAACCGACTCTGATCACAGTGGAACAGTTTGATACTAATGTGAGTGGTCTCTTTTGGGATGACGACGCTTACTGTGCTGAAAAGTCATAAACCCAGGGAAGATGTTCTCCAGGATGGTTCTCCATTCTGCCGCCAGCGCTGCCGCCATCCCAAAGGCGAACTATGAATCGAAAGTTTTGCCCTGACGTTGGCACAGTTTAGAACCAGAGAACCGGCGCTCATCTCCTTCCGTGCCTCCTCAGTGAGGTCTGCGTTCTAGTTAAGGGAAGAACTGAAGGAGCCGAACTCCATCTGTCAGCGCCACCCTGACGGTAACGATGCCACGCATCATTATCTCCAGCTGATGTTGGCACAGCCTGCGTTTGGACTTCACCGCGTGATCTGAATGGTTTTAGTTAACCGATTCAGCGGTGCTCTCTCTAACTCTCTCTCTCTCTGTCTCTCTCTCTCTCTCTGTCTGCAGATGGGAAGATGCTGCATGATGTGAACCCTCAGAGTGAGTCCTGCTTCCTCTCCTCTCATGTACAGGATCCGTTTCCCCATTCGCTCGCGATGAGACCAGAATATCGCCGTGACGTTCACGGCCGCGCCTCAGGTGTTTCCTTTTATATCCCGTTCACGCGGTTCCACCAGCTGGAAGAACCGCTCGTATATCAGGACAGGAACAGCTAGAACCTGAGAACCGGAGCCTCTGCACGTCCCCGTCGAGAGAAATAAAACCCGCCGTCACCGAAACGAGACGAATTTAATCCGTCGCTTCTTTACTCTCCCGATCCCAGACGCACCTGCTCGGGATAAAAATGACAGAGGTCTGTTTTCCTGGAACGTCAGTCTTGCGAACGGAACCACGCGGCGCCGGAGATTAGGATAATTGAGGACGGGCGCTGAGCATCTGCACTCGCATCTGTCAGAATAGCAGGTTTGATTAATCGGGCTCGATCCTCAGCGGTTCATTCTACAGGCACCTAGGAGCTCACATCCATCCATGATATTTCCTGTCTGTTGTCGGTTTCCCATAATCCTCATTGTGTGGCTCTCGGGTGGACGTAGGCGGGGATTTGTGGGGCTCGGATCGGCCTGCTGGGCTTGAAATAGCCAGGCGTGTGTTGGGTACGACCCTCCTCGGTCAGGAACCGAGGTCCGCAGCAGTAAAGACGATACGACTGGGGAATTGGATATGGTTAAATTAAGAGTTCATTTGTTCTAAACCTAAAAATTAAGTAAATAAATCTTGGACTTGAGGACACGAGGACTTGAGAACATGATGAGAAGACATGAGGACATAAGACATAAGGGCATGAGACATGAGGACTCAAGGAATTGAGGTCACAAGGACACGAGGACTTGAGGACATGAGACATGAGGACACAAGGACTTGACACGAGGACATGAGGATTCAGAGATTTGAGGACATGAGACATAGAGACATGAGTACTCAAGGACATAGGACACAAGGACTTGAGGACATGAGATATGAGGAATTCAGGACTCAAGGACCTAAGGACATGAGGACTCAAGGACTTGAGGACACAAATACATGAGGACTAAAGACACAAGGACTTGAGGACATGAGGATATGAGACATGAGGACACAAGGACTGTTGTTGCTTGTGCTGCTAATAATCTGATGGACAGAAGGACAGGAATGTTGATTCAGATGGAACTCGCCCGACTCGAACCGGGGCGCCGCAGCATCGGTGCAGCTGTAATGTTTAAATACAGAGTGTGGAGGTCATACGCGGGTCGTCCAGCTTCACCCTCGCAGCACGCCCCACGCCCCACTCGTCCTCCACGAGCCGGCATCGCTCTGGCACCGCAGAGGTCAGCCGAACAGATGTAGCCCGGCACGGGGCGCTGGCACACCGCCGCGTCTCTGATTAAACTCGCGCCAGTCCTGGAATTTCGCAAACTGAGGCCGCGCGCCGAGCCCATCTTCTTACACCGCGCCGAATGTGGCGACATCGCACCTGCCCCCCCACCGTGAGCGATTCGGGTCGATTTGCCAGGCTGATAGCGGACGTGATGGTCCGTGCATGTCCCCTTCGATACCACACATCTGGATACAGGAACATCTGCTTCAGATCCAGCCGATAGGATCACGATAATGACGTTCTATATGGTCAAAAGTATGTGGACACCATGTCATGTGCTTCCTCTTTGCAGTTGTAACAATCTTTACTCTTCTGGAAAGGCTTCCTATAAGACTATAAGTGTTACTGTGGGAATTTGTGTCCATTTATTAGATAGAACATTGGTGACTGTGTTAAACGTCAAACGTTTGGCCTTTTCCCCAAACTGTTGCCATACGTTTGGCCTTCCCCAAACTGTTGCCATACGTTTGGCCTTCCCCAAACTGTTGCCATACATTAGAAGCATATACGTAATTAAAAGTAGTGTACTGTCGTTAATGCTAACGCCCGGCTGACGCGTGTGTGCTCGTCCTCCTGCAGGTATGGACGGCTCCGGGGACGTGGCGCTGTATTCGGGCCTGGCGGCGGGTGCCATCGCCGTTACCATCCTGGCGGTGTCGGTGACTCTGTACCGGCGGAACCACAGCGAGTACGGCGTGGACGTCATCGACTCGTCCGCCATCGCCGGCGGCTTCCAGTCCTTCAACTTCAAATCCACCAGACAAGGTCAGACGCGTGTGTTCTGGTCCTCACCCACACTGACCCCCGCCACCGCGTCCCTGACCAGGACACAGATCAATCAAATGAACGAACGAATGATGCAGGAGGTCAAAGGTTCACTGCAGTGTGAGCAGATTTCGTACTGCATGAACATCACAGATTTATGAGCTCACCCCACTTTGACCTTGACCTGGTGGAAGTGAGAGCAGCTGTTTGTAATTCATGATCAGGTGCAGCGCAGAAGGTCAGAACTCCTCCGTTCCTCTCAGATCAGTTCTTCATACATGCTCTCGGCAGCTGGTCCAGGTTCCGGTTCTTAGTACAGAACAGAAGAGAACAGAACAAAAACAAGAATAGATAAGAAGAGATGAGAACAGTACAGAACAGTAAAGAACAGAAGAGAACAAGAACAGGACATAAAAGAACAAGATTAGAACAGAAGAGAACTGAACAGAACAAAAGAAAATAGAAGTGTACAGTACAGAAGAGAAGAGAACAGAAAAGAACAAGATTAGAACAGAAGAGAACAGATCAGAACAGAAAAGAACAAAAGAGAACAGAACAGAGGAGAACAGAACAGTACAGAAGAGAACAGTACTGAACTGAAAAGAACACTAAAGAACATGACAGAACTGAACAGAACAGTAAAAAACAATACAGAACTAAACAGAACAGAACAAGAGAACAGTACAGAACTGAACATAAGAGAACAGAAAAGAACAAGAATAGAACAGAACAGAAAAGAAGATAAAAGAACAGAAGAGAAGAAAACAGTGCAGAACTGAAGAGAACAGAACAGTGCAGAACAGAAGAGAACAGAACAGTGCAGAACTGAACAGAACAGTGCAGAAGAGAAGAGAACTGAACAGAAGAGAACAGTGCAGAACTAAACAGAACAGTCCAGAACTGAAGAGAACAGAGCAGAACAGTACAGAACTAAACAGAACAGTGCAGAACTAAACAGAACAGTGCAGAACTAAACAGAACTGAAGAGAACAGAGCAGAAGATAAAAGAAGAGAAGAGAACAGAACACCTTGGTAGTGACAGCGACCAGCCTGCTGTCCTCAGGAGAATCGATGATTTTCCTAAAAATAAAGCCCCCATTAACCTCCCGCCTCTCAGCGCGTGGCAGCTGTCCGAGGATCAAAGTCAGCTCGGCACGCCGCGCGGGTCAGGCCGGGCACACGGGCCGAGCTGGCAGAGGTGGAGGGGGGACGGTGAAGGATGAGTACCCCCCGCCGAACCTCACGCTGGGAGCGTCCCCATTTAGTCTCGCTGAAACCAGAAAGGTCACCCAGAATGAGAGAGAGCGGCAGGATGAAGACGTCACGCCACAGGAGATCTGAGTCAGAATCTGAGAGGCGGCATGGCCAAAAGTATGAGGACGCCTCTGCTAATCATCAGTGAAGGGGGTTCAGCCACACCTGTCACATGTTCCCAACCTTGCTAACTTCACTGAGCAGCCTTGAGATGGGATGAATGGGAATGTTGAATGTGATTAGCTCATCTAAAAAACATTTCCTGTCTGCTGTTATGTGATTGGTCGTGTGATTGGTCGGCTCTTCTCTCTCGTTTCTTTCCCCCCTCAGGCAACCCGCCGCTCTTGAACTCCTCCGCCCGACCCGAGCAGACCTACAGCTTCCGCGACTCGGTGGGCAAAGAGCTGTTCGACCCGCTGCCCGACGCCACGGCCAAGGTCCAGGGCTCCTTCGCGGCCGAGTACCACGCCAAGGCTTACCCGCAGGGCCTGTCGTCACCCGTGCCCTCCAACAACGGGCCCTACAGCGCCCGTCTGAAGAGCACCGGCGTGTTCGGGCACCAGGGAGGACGTCTGGTCATGCCCAACGCAGGTACACGACAACATCCGTAACATACGGACTCACCATCGTTCCCTCGTCACAGTGGGCTACGTTTTTGAATTTAGGCGTGGCCTAGTCCACACAGACCCTGTTAGGAATGTTCTAGGAAAGTTCCCACATCCACGTTACCAGGTGACGTCCACATGATTGAGTGTTGATGCCCCAAATTCCCGTGCTAGTTTCTGATCTAATAAAGTGCAGTATACCGTCACTAACAGTCTCTGTGGTGGTTCGGGGATGAGTCGAGGTTAACAGCTGTAATATTTCCCCGACTATAATTGCCTCCACGCTTTTGCTGTGATTTTACGGCTCCCTGGATAAACAAACCCAAGAATTTAACTTTTATGTTTCTTTAAAGTGGAACTTTTACTGCAAACTGCACAAAATCTAAATGATTTATTTCTAGCGCTCGTGAAAGAGGCTTAGTCCCCTTATATCAGGGTTTTTCAAACCTCGGGCTAGCCGGAAAAAAAAAATAGGATGCGAACGCCCCCTTGTGGAGGCTTTATGTTACATTTTGTAAACCACAGTGGGACCAGATTGTACAGAGAGAGTAAGAACATTGTTTGTGTTGACGAAATGTGGGTCTCTTGAACAAAAGCTCTATTATTGTTTACAGTTTTTTTTTCCACGGTGGCTCGGTGGGTAGCACAGTCGCCTCACAGCAAGACGGTCCTGGGTTCGATCCCCAGGTGGGGCGGTTCGGGTCCTTTCTCTTTAGAGTTTGCATGTTCTCCTCGTGTCTGTGTGGTTTTCCTCAGACAGTCCAAAGACATGCAGTCAGGTTAACCGGAGACACTGAATTGATCTATAAGTGAATGGGTGTGTGTGTGTGTCTGCCCTGCGATGGACTGGTGCCCCATCCAGGGTGTTACTGTGTGCCTTGCACCCATTGAAAAGCTGAGATAGGCTCCAGCACCTCCCCCCCTTACCAAACAGGCTGCCACTGCTGGGCCCTTGAGCAAGGCCCTTAACGCTAAATTGCTTAGACAGTAAACTGTCACAGTACTCAGTCTACTAAATGCCGAACATGTAAATGTAAATACATGGAACAGTGGTGTTAGTGCCAAGGGCAAGAAAAAAACTTGTCACTTCATTCGCCCTGCCAGTCGCCAGCCTTCACTAGCAGCAGCACCCAGTGCGCCACGGTGCCACCCGTGTCCTGTTAGGTTCTAATGAAAGGCAACATGAATCGTCGTCGTTTCTCTCAGATGAAGTGTGAGCCGTGAGTTCAGTCGCTTCATTCCAAACTCACCAGCTGAGAACAGCTCAGTAATACCCCCATCATTTCCTCCTCTTTTCATTTCACTAGAGCTTCAGTAAATCCTTCAGTCTTTCACTTAATAAAATCGTTTCACATTTTCAAATATAGAAACATTCACGCCGAGCTACAAACATCTGAGCCCGGGGTCGCTCGGTGGGCGCGCCAATCGGCCGGCGTGAAATCCAAATCCAAAGAATCCAATCTGTGGAACATCTCACCTCTAAAGACCTCGACTTCCCAAAGCACACGTTCCCCGTGTGAAGCACTTCTACAAAGATTCTTCTACTAAAAGAATATCTGATCTAAAAGTTTACACACCCTGCTGAGGGACGCGTGTTTTTGGCCTTCACTTCTGTGACTGTGTCTGTGACGCTGGTGTGGACAGTTCTACAATGCCATTTAACTTTTGACCTTTTAATTTCTCATTGCTGATTATGTTGTACTATAGCTAGCAGCTTCTCAGTGCCCATATATACATATGTTAAACAACATGGAACAGTGGTGTTAGTGCCAAAGGGCTAGAAGAAAACTTAGAAAAAACAACCTGTCACTTTATTCTTGGAGAAAATCAATCAGAATGATCAGATGTCATTTAGAAACCAGTAAAAAAAAAGGTCTGCCGTGAATAAGAAGCTGCTAGATCATCTGCGACACCGTTCACAGTCAAACAAGCTTCATATTGCAAGAAAGAAGCTCCTGTGTTTGCAGCTTTAAGGTGCCAATTTTAGAGCAGGTGCTTATTTAACGTGTCACAGCCTCTAAGCTCATGGTGGTATAAAGCCTGCTCAGCTGTGGACAGAGTCGCCTGTAGAGAAAAGTTCTGAAGTGAGTTTTAGTGAATGATGAAATCAAGCGATAACGATATTAAAATAATAAAATGCTGGAGTTCTTCTGTCCCTGCGTGGTCTGATGATCGATGTCTCGCTCGTGTGTACAGGAGTCAGTCTGCTGGTGTCTCATGGGGCCATAGCTGAGGACACGTCCTGGGAAATGTACATGCTCATCAATCAGGAGGAGTCCAGGTGAGATCAGAGCTCCTCCCACCGAGCCGTCGCTTCATCCTGCATCAGGTTCACCTGGTAGCACTGGTCATGTGATTCTGGGTACTGCACTGTACTCACTGTGGTTCATTCTCACTTACATCCTCATTCTCCTTATCATTCTCATTCTCATTCTCATTTCTATGTAAATTCATATTTACATTCTCATTCGCATTTTCACTCACATTCCCATCTCCATTCTCATTCTATTCACATTCTCATTCTTATTTCTATTCTCATTCTATTCACATTCTCATTTATATTTTCATTCTCATTCATATTTACATTCTCATTTCCGTTCTCATTCTATTCACATTTGCATTCTCATTTATATTTACATTCACATTTGCATTCTTATTTCTATTTACATTCACATTCTCACATTCACATTTCTATTCTCATTCTATTCACATTTGCATTCTCATTTATATTTACATTCACATTTGCATTCTTATTTCTATTTACATTCACATTTCTATTCACACTCTCATTCACATTTGCATTCTCATTCATATTTCCATTCTCATTCTATTCTCATTCACATTTGCATTCTCATTCATATTTACATTCTCATTTCCGTTCTCATTCTATTCTCATTAACATTTGCATTCTCATTTATATTTACATTCACATTTGCATTCTTATTTCTGTTTACATTCACATTCTCACTCATTCACATTTACATTCATTCATATTTACATTCTCATTTACATTCTCATTCTATTCACATTTGCATTCTCATTTGTATTTACATTCACTTTCTCACATTCACATTTCTATTCACACTTATTCACATTTGCATTGTCATTTCAATGTACATTCTCAATCACATTTGCATTCTCATTTCTATTTACATTTACATTCTCACTCTTATTCACATTTCTATTTACATTCACATTCTCTTTTCACATTCTCATTCACTTTCTCATTCACATTTCTCCTTTGCATTCACATTCTCATTCTATTTACATTTTCAGTCTTAGAATTGAGTATATCCAAATCAAGACAAAGCACAAAGGGGTTAAAAATCCAGGCTGTGTTTGAGTGTGAGATTCTCTCTCTGTACCTGAGTGATCAACAGCTCTCTCACACACACACACAGCAGATGGTGTGAACGTGCTACTCTCCAAATCGCCGTCTCTCAGCGGGAGCCCGGTGAGAAGATCTTTTTTTCCCTCCCGGCGTCGCCAGTTCACTCGCGAGTACCTTCTGGAGAGGCGAGAGGCGCAGCACGTGCCCGTCTTTAATTGCCTTAAATGACTTCAGAGTGAGAATCCAAAAATTATCAGCGCTGCATTTCGTCCTCGCGGCTCCTCACGCGGGGCGCCGTAATCAAATCACACGCATCTCTCACCACCCATAATGCAACGGTGGCACAGCAACACGATTCCTGAGGTTCTAGGTTTGATTCCCACTTCTGGTCACTGTCTGTTCTGACCTCTACATGTTCACGGTGTGTCCGAGTGGGTTTCCAAAAGTATGTGGACATTTGACCTTTAACTTGTGGGCATTAAAGTGTTCCAGCCCCCTTACTTAACTGTGCAGGCTTTCCACAGGAATTCAGATTTCTGAGTGTGTCTGTGGGAATTTGTGCCCACACATCAGGGGCTGACGTTTGACAAGTAGGCTTGGCTCTCAGTCCAGGTTCCAATTCATCCCAAAGGTGTGAATCCTCACAGGGTTGAGGTCCAAGGGATGAATCGCAAAATTGGAGTGTCCATATACTTTTGGCCATTTAGTGTACATGTACTTTATATGCAATTTGGAAATGCACCCATGTCCTCCTGTCGTCCTCAACAGCTTTTCAAAAAGTGGGATGCCAACATCTTAACATTAAACATTAAATGCGTGCGTTTAAATGTCGTATGTATTTAAAAATCCGTTTAAACGTCGTACGCTGAGACGTTTTCCAGACGTGCGGTTCAAACCTGAACGTCTGTCTCGAACCCGAAGCTCTTTCCTTCCTGCATTACGTGAAGCGTCGACCCCGCGACGACCCCGTCTCATCTCGCCTGTCACCGCTCACTTTACGTACGCGGCCTTTAAATGAAACCAGCCGACGAGCGGAAGCAATTACGCCGAGCGTACGCGAAATGGGAGCGTTCCGAGTCGTCGTGCACGGGGACGTAGACGGAGCTTTTTTATTAGCCCGAGGAACCGAGAGAGGTGAAGACTGGAGGATCTGGCAACCCGGGACACTCAGACATGAGCTGGGCCAGAAGGACAATCATTGAATTTATGTGTTTCAGTCACAGTCACTAACAGGTGTAATAAATCAGTCGTATAAAGGAAACGACAGTTCTAACTGTGCAGCAACAGTTTAGGGAGGGTCCCTGTATAGTCCCTGTGCACCAAGCAATTCTATAAATACACGACGACCTGAGCCCTCACTGGAACAGCCGTACAAAACCTGTCATCCTTTGACAGAATGGGCACAAATTCCCACACCTAGACACACTTAAAAAAAAACGGCTGTTGTTGAATACCGTTTCCGACAAGCTCGCGGTCAGGCGTCCAGTTACTTTTGACCTTGTAGTGTAACTTTAAAATTAAATACTAATATCCATTACATTCAACAAGACTCTAGTGGCCTAAGCTTACTTAATTAAACCCTACTTAACACTTTTGGGATGAATTGGGATGTCGTACGCGAGTCTGTTCCAGCATTTGTGCCTGGACAAACAAAATTAAAGCCTCAGTGTCCACATACTTTTGGCAAGATACAGTAAATAAACAAATACATTTAAAAGGCTTTATTATGGACGCAGACTGAGCCTGGATTCATTAAGATGCTTTTAATAGATGCTAATAACGGAATAAGGATCCCAAGTACCCTGGGAAACTCCTGCGGACATTGGGAGAACATGCAAAACTCCTCCAGATCAGCTGCACCATCGATTTAATATAACCGAAGCTGCGGAGTTCCCGCTCCACCCATAACGTTTCACCCCGACCCCGAAGTTTGGTGCAGACGCCGGGCATTGTGCCGGAGCGCCGGGAACCGCCACGGCCGATCCATCAGCGCTCTCACTTTTAAATGGATTCTCTTCTCACCTGTCGCGAGCGCCGGCGTCTCCCTTCCCACCTCGGCGGCGTCGGCCGCGTATCCGTCACTCAAGGCCCGGTTTGGCCGCGAGGGATCGGCGGAGAATTGAATTTTTTTTCCCTCTCGCTCAGTCAGACGGCGCAGCAGAACCGGCTTCTATCCACGGCGTAACAGAAATCCATTAAAACCCCTCCGAACACGATCGATCACGCCTGCCATCCCAAAACTGACACCCCACGTCCCCCTCACACCCCCAAAGATGCACTCTATACCGCCAAAAGTATCGGGACACCACTTTTAATTATTAAATGTATGTGTTTCAGCCACAACAGTCGGTAATAGATGTAATAAATCAGTTATATAAGGGATATTACATGCTTACAGCTTTGCAGCAACAGTTTAGGGAAGTCCGTGAAGACACGATGAAATGAGTCTTGACCTGAGCCGCCACTGGAACATCAACATCAGCTGTCATTTTTAGACAGAACGGGCACAAATTCCCATACCTAGACATACTTCAAAGTCTTGTGAGAAGCTTCTCAAAAGAGCGGCTGTTCTTCCAACTGACAGGTCAGACGTCCAGATACTTTTGGCCCTCTAGTGTATCGAAGCCCGTCAGAACCTGGACCGCAGAGCTCATATCTCCTTTATTTGTTTACCTGCTTGTCGAGCCATTAGCTGGAGTATTAAACGTATGTATCGGTATGCGAGAGGTCCTACACCTCCACTCTGTCAGATATCCATTAAATCCCAGAGTCTGTCGGGGACGGCGCGGATGCTAATGGCTCCCCGTCGTCCCTCGTTAGGTCTCGCCGGGATGAATCATCCGTCTTTTTGAATAATGCAGCTCGTTACGCCGCTGGCTGCAGCCGGATACCGACCCCGGACCACGACGTGGAGACGCTAGCGTTCCAGATGTTGGCTCACGTTAACGACCGACGGTCGCCAGGGTGGAACAGCCGCCATAGTGCGCTAACGCACCCAGGGTCGAGTCTGAACGCTGCTACCGCCTGCTGTAAGGTCACCTTAATGTTGGAGGAACAGCGACACCTACTGTCTGGTCGAGGCTCGAGCAGTGGAGGAATACAAAGAGCAGAATGTGTTTCTTCATACGTGTTCACATGGACAGCTGTGAGAGGAACCCGCTATGCCTTATGTGTTCCTGGTGCAGCTCAGAGCCCGATTTCAACCCCACTGAACACATTTGGGATGAATTAGAATACCGAGGTACAAATCCCTACATGCATACTACAAAATCTAAAGAGGGGATCCCAGACAAGCTCGTGGTCCGGTGTCCACATACTTATCGAAAGCTGAAAAACCACCCAGCACTTGAGTCCAAACGTTCACACACGTCTGTAAGTGACGTGTATTTCTGCCACTGAACGCACGATGTAAGTGTTGCTTGAGCCGCTTCTCTGTGCCCATACAAACGAGGCTCATAATAGTTCAGCTCAAACTTTTTCTCCTTGACTCTTCTCTCTCTTCTTTCTTCCCTCCAGCGCTCCGTCGCTAGAGAGGGGCGAGATCCTGCTGGGGCCGGAGGTCACGTACGGCCCCCCGGGCCTGAGCCTGAACTCTCCTGTCGCCATGACGATAGCCCACTGCGCCGAGGTGGTCGGCGAGAGCTGGAGCGTCCGCCTGAAGAGGAAGACGAAGGAGGACGAGTGGGAGGTACGCGCCGCTGCGCTCGCTCGCTCGCCTCATCTGAAATTCAGATCCTCGGGGCTTTGATTTACGGTCCCGCCTCTCGCCCCGGCGCGGGCTTCGGGTTATCTCTCAAACCGGCGAGAAGCGCTCTCGGCTCACGGGGCAGCGGGCTCGTCTCCTGTCACACAGACGAAGCGGAATGGAGCTCGAGCTTTAAAAATGGATCGGGAGATCCGGGGGTCCGACTCAGGGGCCGGTGGGTTCAGTACTCGAGGACAAAGCGTTCTATTTCACGTGCAAAGTGGGCGTGGTCAAATGAAGGCTAAAAGATTCAGTGGACCTCACCCTAGCAGGCAGAACTGAGTGTGTCTGAGGGAGGGGGGGTCGGATAGGGGTTCTCTGGATTTTTTTCTGCAGTAGCGACCTCTGCTGTCTCCTGTAGTCCCCAAAACACGTTGGGCGAAGAATTACGCCTTACAGCTCTCTGTTAGAATCCACAAGCGGTCAGCACACGTCGTTAGGTCCAAGCGCTGGTCTGAGTCAGGAGGATTTTAATCAATTTTAATCAATTATCTAAACAAATTGTCAGTGAATGCACTGGGAATAATGGGACGGAAGCGCCTGAATTCAGTAGCCTGAAGGGGTGTCCACATACTTCTGGACTCCTTGATCCAGTATCACGGACCTCCTGTTCTGGACTCTCCTGTTTATCTAATGTCCATGCAGTGTTTTGTCTCAGTGTCCTGCTGGAGGGTTAAATCACAGCCCAGAGGCAGCAGGATTGATATTAGAATCTCCTGGTACGTCATAGAGTCCGTGAGGTTCTACAGACCAATCAGAATAAACAGTGGTGTTTGGTTTGGGATGTATCCAAGAGTCTGACCGCAGTGAGAAGAAAACGAGGTGGTGACAAGTGAGAAAACACGACAGGAAACAACAAACCCCGGCAGTTATGGTGTGTAATAACACAGAAGCCACGAGACGTGTCAGACAGAAGACACCTCTGAGCCCCGGGGCCGCCAAACACGAGCGCCATCGATCCGACCCGGCCGGCGAGAAGCCATCCGAGGGCGTCGGTCCTGACCCGGTCATCCGCTCAACACTAAATCTCACATTCAACCAGCTTCATATTCAACCAGCTTCACATTTAACCAGCTTCACATTCAACCAGCTTCATATTCAACCAGCTTCATATTTAACCAGCTTCACACTCCGGCTGCATTCAGATCAGAGCCGCAGGATTCTGCACATCAAATCATGCAGTGTACGGTCAAAAGTATCTGGACGCCCCTGCTCACACCTTCAGCTTCTGTTCTCCCATCAGACAGGAAGATCTCCAGGCTAAATTGATTCGTGTTAGCTCCGTTAGCGTTCTCGTTTTGATCTCTCTGCAGAACGAGCTGATTGATCAGGCGAGCAGGATGCTAACAGTGCTAGTTTTAGTCAGGTGTAAAATCCTTTCAGCACACTGAGTTAATCCCCCCCCCCCCACACACACACACCCACCTCGCCCACCACCTACGGCGATTAGTCAGAAACGCTTCCTGTTTTAGAATGAAATGGACGTTCCGCTGCCCTGAATTGACCGGCCTGCAGCGGATCAGTCAGCGTCAGCGCCGCCAGAACAAATCGATGAGCTCCGGAGGATAAAATCTTCTTCTTCTCCTCACACAGGCTGATTTTTGTTTCTCTGCTGGAGGGGAGATGGGTGAATAATCGCCGTGTATTTTATAAACCAGAATAAAGAGGAAACAGAGACGCACTGCTGTACGACCTGCTCGCTTCCTTTAGTCTGTTACCCCCCACCCTGGTATCAGTGCTGCTATCGACCTTTGTTCTAAGGTGGAACCAGACCCGCCTCGACCCTGACCAGGATAAAGTAGTTAATGAAAATGAAATAGGGGGTAGGGTGGGGGAATTAATATTTTATGTATTTTAGTTTGTAATTAGAATAATACAAGGAATTAAATTATTTGAAACATTTTTAAAACATTTATAATTCTGTAATTATGTTTAATTATTATATTATTATGTTATTTTATTGTATTTTATTTATTAGAATTAAATCATATTTTGTCATTTATATAATTAATTTATTTTCATACAATTTTAGAATTGTTTTCACAAATATTTTTATATTTTAACACATTTTACCACATATTTTTAATGTTTTTATTTAAACTTGTTACCTAAAGATCATTTTAATATTTTAGATAAATTTTCTGAATTATCAGAAAAATAAAACATAAATATATTTAAGTATAAAAATATATTTTTTGTTTCAGTTAATTATTTATTATTAATTATTGTTATTATTAATATTAATATTATTATATAGTTTATTATTATTGTACATTATATTTTATTCTTTTTATATATAATTATAGTTATACATGTATTATTTAAATTTTATTAATTTTCAATTACTATTTTTATTATTGATATTATTGATTTATTTCTTAAAATATTAATATTTTTGTTTTTTATTATTATTTTGTAATTAATAATTATTTACTATTAATATTTTATTATTATAAATGTATTACTGTTAAATGAACTTTGCTTATTCTTTTTTTTTTCTCCGATCAACTTACCACGGCGGCACTAACAGTCCCCCTCATCCTGCTCCACAGGAAGTAATGTCGGCGGAGGACGAGTCGACTTCCTGTTACTGCCTCCTGGACTCTGGGCGGTGCCACCTGCTGCTCAGCGAGCCGGGCTCGTACGCCCTGGTGGGAGAGGCGCTCAGCGACGGCGCCGCCAAGAGGCTGAAGGTGGCGGTGTTCGGCAGCTCCCACTCGTCCATGAACTACAGCCTGAGGGTTTACTGCATGGACGACACGCCTTACGCCTTTCAGGTCTGAACCACATACATATTATTAGCGCTGACAGCCACCCTCCTCCTGCTGCAAACAAACCCAACAACCCTGTACCTGCTGTAAAGCATGGTGGCGGTAGTGTTATGATCCAGGCTCAGTGATTTACCAGTTGATCTGGTGTGTTGTAGTTTGCACTGGGACTCATACGTTAGGAGGGGCGTCCACATACTTCTGACCACATCGTGTAGATGTTAATGTATTCCTGCAGAGAGCAAACAAACATCTGAGAGCAGAAGAACTAAACACTCGTTGGCTTTTATGAACCCGTCTCGGAGCTTCTGCCGCTAGCCGCGTGTTTACGTCGTGTCTGTTAGCCTGAACGAGTGCGCCCGTCTCTGCCCTCTCTCATTAGCGCGGCGTTCTCGCCCGCGCGGCCGGCGCTCCGGATGAACCCCGGAGACGGCGGCGCACTGAAGGACCTGCGTGTCTGGCACCAGCTAGCAGAACCGCGGGCAAATGAGCTCGCTCGCACACGGCGGCCATTATAGCGTTTGTGTTTGACCCCCTGCCACCCGGTTTAGCGCTGGCGGCGTCCGAGCCGCTGTAACGAGGCGGATAATAAACAGCTCGGTGTTGAGTTCGGTTCGTGGTTATATTTCCTGTGTGCTGTGGACGTGCATGTGAGCGCCAGGACTCGATTATCTGGACATGAAAACATTCTGTACAGCTGAGACTCATCACAGGAGCGAGTCAGAGTCCAGGAGTCGTTCATCAGCGCAGTGGTGGTGCTAATCCCCCACAGCCTCGCACCTCGGGTTTTATACTGGTATTAGATCCCACACTTTTAAAGAAGCGTCCAGAGGTTTCACCACATCTGCATTGTTGCTATGCAACCAAACAATTAAATGATGCATACCAGCAATAAAACAGCAAATCCTGGTTTTATTATATATATATATACTGATCAGCCATAACATTACAACCACCTCCTTGTTTCTACACTCACTGTCCATTTTATTAGCTCCACTTATAGAATATAAGAAGCTTTGTAGTTCTACAATTACTGACTGTAGTCCATCTGTTTCTCTGCATGCTTTGTTACCCCCTTTCATGCTGTTCTTCAATGGTCAGGACCCCCACAGAGCAGGTATTATTTAGGTGGTGGATGATTCTCAGCACTGCAGTGACACTGACATGGTGGTGGTGTGTTAGTGTGTGTTGTGCTGGTATGAGTGGATCAGACACAGCAGCGCTGCTGGAGTTTTTAAACACCGTGTCCACTCACTGTCCACTCTATTAGACACACCTACCTAGTCGGTCCACCTTGTAGATGTAAAGTCAGAGACGATCGCTCATCTATTGCTGCTGTTTGAGTCGGTCATCTTCTAGACCTTCATCAGTGGTCACAGGACGCTGCACACGGGGCGCTATTGGCTGGATATGTTTGGTTGGTGGACTATTCTCAGTCCAGCAGAGACACTGAGGTGTTTAAAAACTCCAGCAGCGCTGCTGTGTCTGATCCACTCATACCAGCACAACACACACTAACACACCACCACCATGTCAGTGTCACTGCAGTGCTGAGAATCATCCACCACCTAAATAATACCTGCTCTGTGGGGGTCCTGTGGGGGTCCTGATCATTGAAGAACAGGGTGAAAGGGGGTAACAAAGCATGCAGAGAAACAGATGGACTACAGTCAGTAATTGTAGAACTACAAAGTGCTTCTATGTGGTAAGTGGAGCTGATAACATGGACAGTGAGTGTAGAAACAAGGAGGTGGTTTTTAATGTTATGGCTGATCGGTGTATATATATACAACCTGAGACCCTTGAGTGAATCTGAATGTTTACTGTGTGCTGTACCTGTATCTGTACCTGTACCTGTACCTGTACCTGTATCTGTACCTGTACCTGTACCTGTATCTGTACCTGTATCTGTACCTGTACCTGTACCTGTATCTGTACCTGTACCTGTATCTGTACCTGTAGGGAGTTGTGGCGGCGGAGAGCAGCAGACAAGGTTTGCTCCTGGAGGAACCCAAGACTCTGCTGTTTAAAGACAACACCTACAGTCTCCAGATCTCCATCCAGGACCTGCCCCAGTTCCCATGGAGCATCAAACCCTTTAGTACCTGTCAGGTGAGACCTTCCTCCTCACGTTCTGCTGTTAATCTGAGAAACTGGAACTCTGTTGTTCGGTTGTTGGGTAGCTGTAGCACGGTGTAGCATGGTGTAGCGTCAGTAAGCGTCTGAGCGTGACCGTGAGTGTTCTCCTGCTTCTACTGGGACCTGCTCAGACTCCAGGTCCATGGGAACCAAGACGACCGCCGAAGAACCAAATCTGTTTGAGGGAATGGTACGAGGGATCAAGCACCACCTCTTAGGACACTTGGGATTCCAACCTGCACTTTGCTCTCTGCACTTTGACGTATTTAAATGAGTGAACAACGAACATCTCACTATAAATATTTGGACGATCATCAAACAGAGAGCATCTGCAGGAGAAAGTTCTGGCTCGTTTCCGGTCATCAGCTTTGATGTAGCAGCTACAGAGATCCGATCTAACACCCCTCGTTAAGATCCTGAGGCGTGTTCATCAGCGCCGGGGTCGAATCAGGTCCGCGCGGGCCGGAGATCTCTGTGATCTCTGCATTTGAATCACGGCCCTCCACGGCAAACAGGACATCTCGGGTCACTCGCGTCCACCGGGGGGTCAAGGACGCTCGCCGCCGCTGTGCTCCTGTGCTGAAATGAATTATACATCAGAGCGGATCGTGCTCTCCAGCGGTCACGCAGCGGGCGGGACGCTTTCTCACCTGAGAGCGCTGGAATTAAGAGGGATTTGGGACGGAGCCCGGCTCGGCCCGGACGTCTCTTTTGCGGCTTCAGCGGTGCTGACTCAGGACGAGCATCGATGGGAACTTTAATCAGGTCACTGAACGCTGAGTCTCCTGCCTCGTCTCCTGCTGCCTCTCCTGCTTACTCTGCTTTTATTCCCTTTAACATGTTCTTTTCATTTCTAACTGTATTCCTCACATACTTTCATTTCCCTTCATTATTTCTTTCTTTTTACGTTTACATTCACATTCACATTTCCCTTCATTATTTCTTTCTTTTTACGTTTACATTCACATTCACATTTCCCTTCATTATTTCTTTCTTTTTACGTTTACATTCACATTTACAGACTCTTCATTATTCAAAGACACTTTACAGTATTCAGTGTAAGCAAGTGTGAGTAAAGGGCCTCGCTCAGGGGCCCAAAAGCAACTTGGCTTGTCTACATTTTTTTTATTTGAATGTATTTGTACTTTTGGTGCTCAAGACTGTGCAGAGGAAGAATACTCTACACCACTGAATCTCAGCTGTGTTATCAGCCGGTCGGGCGTCTACACAGACTTAAACGGCTATGTCTAAAGAAGGGAAGAGATGACTGAACAGCTTGTCAGTGCGCTCTTAGTGCAGGTCCCAAGCCCAGATACAATAAGGACGGCTGCTTCAGAAAGGGCGTCCAGCATGTGAACTGGATTAAACTGGTTTATTGTATAAACACCCATAAAAATACCTTGTTTACCTTATTTGACCTTTCTTTTTCTCCCTCCTACCATCCTGTTATCCATCCATCCATCCCTTCCTTTCTTCCTTGTTTGTCTCCTGTTGCTCGTTTCTCACCTCTGTGTCCACTGTGGTACTGATGAACTGACCTCTCTCTCCTCTCGGTCAGTGTGGCTCACGTTTCTCTCTCCCTCGGTGCTGCAGGAGTTCAGCTTCTCTCAGGTGTGGAGCAGTAACCAGCGGCCCCTGCACTGTGCCTTCTCTCTCGAGCGCTTCAGCGTCGCCACCACACAGCTCTCCTGCAAGATCAGCGTGCGCCAGGTCAAGGGTCACGAGCAGATCCTGCAGGTCTACACCTCCGTCCAAGAGGTCAGAACCCAGTAACAATCTGAACGTGTGTGTGTGTGCATGTTTGTGTGTGTATGTGTGTTTGTATGTGTGTTTGTGTGCGTGTGTGTTTGTGTGTGTCTGAGTGTGTCTGAGTGTGTTTTTGTGTGCAAGTGTATGTGTGTGTTTGTGTTAATGTGTTTGTGTGTATGTATGTTTGTATATGTATGTTTTTGTGTGTATTTGTGTGCATGTGTGTGTATATGTGTGTTTCTGTGTGTGTGTGTGTGTGTATGTGTGTGTGTTTCTGTGTGTGTGTGTGTGTGTGTGTGTATGTGTTTTTGTGTTTGTGTGTGTGTGTGTATGTTTGTATATGTTTGTGTGTTTGCATGTGTGTTTGTGTGCGTGTGTGTGTGTGTGTGTCTGAGTGTGTCTGAGTGTGTTTTTGTGTGCAACTGTATGTGTGTGTTTGTGTTAATGTGTTTGTGTGTATGTGTGTGTGTGTGTGTATATGTGTGTGTGTATACGTGTGTTTGTGTGTATGTTTGTATATGTATGTGTGTTTCTGTGTGTGTATATGTGTGTTTGTGTGTGTTTGTATATGTATGTGTGTTTCTGTGTGTGTATATGTGTGTTTGTGTGTGTTTGTATATGTATGTGTGTTTGCATGTGTGTTTGTGTGTGTGTTTGTGTGTCTGAGTGTGTGTTTTTGTGTGCAAGTGTATGTGTGTGTATGTTTGTATATGTTTGTGTGTTTGCATGTGTGTTTGTGTGCGTGCGTTTGTGTGTGTGAGTGTGTTTTTGTGTGCAACTGTATGTGTGTGTTTGTGTTAATGTGTTTGTGTGTATGTGTGTTTCTGTGTGTGTATATGTGTGTTTGTGTGTATGTTTGTATATGTATGTGTGTTTGCATGTGTGTTTGTGTGTGTTTGTGTGTCTGAGTGTGTGTTTTTGTGTGCAAGTGTATGTGTGCGTGTGTTAGTGTGTTTGTGTGTGTGTGTGTGTTTGTGTGTCTGAGTGTGTGTGTGTGTGTTAGTGTGTTTGTGTGTGTGTATGTATGTTTGTATATGTGTGTGTTTGTGTGTGTGTATGTGTGCGTGTGTGTGTGTTAGTGTGTTTGTGTGTGTGTGTGTTTGTGTGTCTGAGTGTGTGTGTTAGTGTGTTTGTGTGTGTGTATGTATGTTTGTATATGTGTGTGTTTGTGTGTGTGTTTGTGTGTATGTGTTTCTGTGTGTGTATATGTGTGTGTATGTGTTTTTGTGTGTGGGTGTGTGTTGTGTATATGTGTGTAGTTGTGTGTGTATACGTGTGTGTGTGTGTGTTTGTGCTTGAGTGTGTGTGTCACTCTCTCCTCTCTCCCGGTCTCTTTCCTCAGAGGGAGAAGGAGACGCTGCCGTTTTTTATGCAGGCCGACTGCACGGTCACCTCCCAGACGGGCGCCAAAGCCTTTAAAATCCCGCCGTCCATCCGACAGCGCATCTGCGCCACCTTCGACACTGCCAACACCAAGGGCAAGGACTGGCAGCTCCTCGCCCAGAAGCTCCACATACAGAGGTGAAGACCTGCAGGAGAGCCGCCACAGACAAACGGACTCGTCTTTTTATTTATTTATTTATAGTGAAAACACAGATTCAGAGTTCTGCTGACAGTCTGTAGAGCCGCTCCAGATCCAGACACCAGCAGGTTTATAGACGGCATCAGGGGAGGAACCGTGATTACGGGGCTCTACCTCTCACACACTTCAGTTCTTTATAAAGAAATCAGCTCTATAAATACACACTTCACCCACACATGTATCCATCTTTAACGCCAGCGCTCGGCTTTAGACGCTCCTGCAGGACGATCCGATGAGAACCTGCTTAAATAATCATGCAGTTATGACACATGCGCCATACATAATGCATGTCCTGCGCGATATTGAATCTCACATGCATGCTAAGCGAGCCGCGACGTTTCACGTTTAGCTCGGCGCTCGCTCTGTTCTTCTCCTCCTGCTTTATTAAGGAAAGTTATTATTACATGAACGCTGACGGCGTCCCGCGTTATTTACTAGCTGAAGCAACAACAGCAACAAAAACACACTGGGTAAACAGAGCTGGGTAGATGGTGTGTGTGTGTGTGTGTGTGTGTGTGTGTGCCGCCCCCGACTGACTGCACCATGATAGAATTTAAGAGGACATGTACGTTTACATTTTCAGCATTAGGAGACGACTTACAGTACTGTGGCAGACTACAGTCTGAGCTGTTGAGGGTTAAGGGCCTCGCTCAAGGGCCCAACAGAGACAACCTGGCAGTTGTGGGGCTTAAACCAGCGACCTTTTGATTACTAGTCTCGTACCCTAACTCCCCTTGACTCTCACCCAGCCATACAATCGTCATGTGTTAACAGAATGAGCACAAATCCCCACAGACATACTTCAAAGTATTGTGAGAAGCCTGTCCAGCAAGCTCGTGGTCAAGCGTCCAAATACTTTTGGCCATATAGTGTATGCAGGAGTAAATAATTTACACTGGTGTTTTGTCTCCACCTGCTGGTCAGACTTAGGTACTGCAACACCTGATGATTCCAAACTACACACGCGTCCTTCACACGTTTATTTTCACTCACCAGGGCGGTGTAGGTTCGATTCCCAGGCGTTTGCATGTTCTCCCTGTGTCTGTGTGGGTTTCCTCCGGGAGCTCCGGCTTCCTCCTACAGTACAAAGACGTGCAAGTGAGGTGAATTGAGATTGGTGAGTGAGTTAAGATTAAAGTCTAGTAATCAGAAGGTTGTCGGTTCTAGCCTGACCACTGCCAATCACCGTTGGGCCCCTGAGCAAGGCCCTTAACCCCTAACAGCTTAGATAAAACACTTAGATAAGTCACTTTGGATAAATGTGAGCATAATTTGATCAGTGGGTGTGGCTTAAACACCTGACCTTAAAAATCAGGGCGTGTCCACATACATTTGGGAATAGTTCACTTCCTCTCTCTCTCTCTCTCCTCAGAAACCTGTCGTATTTCGGCGAGCAGCGCAGCCCGTCGGGCGTGATCCTCAGCCTGTGGGAGGCGCGGCACCAGGCCTCCGGGGACCTGGACTCGCTGGCCAGCGCCCTGGAGGAGATCAGCAAGATCCACACCAAGAGCGCGCCGCCGAGCCCGGACCACCCCGAGCCCGAGTACAATCAGTGACCGAGGGACACGGACCCCGAACTCGGGGCGAGGCGGACGATCGGGTCCCGGTCCGGGATGGGTGCAGCAACAGTGAAATGACAGAGGAACACCTGAGGGAGTGAAGAGGAGAACCCAGGCTGTACCGCGTATATCTCTGTCACGACGAGGGTCGGCCGGCGTTCTCATCACGTTACCGTTTCCTTTCCTTCAGCAGGGCCGCGCGGGTGTGGGGGGGCTCGGACCTTTAGCGCCCCCGTGAGCTCCTGCGTAACCGCTACGCGCTCTGGTTGCCACCCGGTTCCCCGGCGAGCGAGGGTCTTTTTTTTCCCGCACACTGTGTCGACGCTCTCTCGGTTATCTAGCCCAGGCGGGCGAGGATGAATAAAATATTAGCGGTTTATTTTAGTTATTTTCTCCGGGATTCGGCTCGGCGAGGGCTTAGCGCGCGGCGCAGGATGGAGGAAGAGCCGGCTTAGCCGCGGCGCACACGTGTTTCAGTCAGATAAGAACGGCGGGCGGGGGGACGTCGGTCCGTCACGTCTGTCGCGGTCAGATGTTCAACAAATTTGTCTCAGTCGGAGAGACGCGGCGCTTCCTCTGACCGCTGCACAGCCGTTAGAGGAAACTGAGAGACTGGTATTAACCAAACATCGTTCTGTACCTATAAATCAACAGCCTGGTGAAGGCTTGTACTGATTGTTAGCGACGTTAGCGTTGCTGCAGTGCAGACGTTCACCCGCCAAACACTTTCGTTACGTTGTGTAGATTATTGTTTCTGTTGTTTTTTGGGAGCGGTGATACAGGATCACTGATCCACCCGTAATCCTCTCGCTGGAGATCTTCTGGAGATCTTCCTGCACCGTCTTCTCCACGCTAGGATTCTCGTGCCTTGTATAAACACTGTAGACCGCGAGCGTCGGACCGAACCGTTCGGGTCGAGGGGTGAGAGAACGTCCGGGGTTGAGTGTGGCGGGGCTTCGTCATGTACTGTATTAAACCTCTGGACATTTTGGACATTTTCTGTACAGTAGATCTGCTGATGTATCTGCAGCCTTTTGGAGAATAAATGTACAGCTGAACGTTCCTGGGTTCTCATGTTCTTCTGTTCTTATGATCTCCTGATCCATGTTCTCCTGTTCTTCTGGTTCCTCTGTTCTTCAGATCTCCTGTTCCTCTGTTCTCCTGTTCCACTGATGTTCTGTACTTCTGTTCCTCAGATCTCCTGTACTTCTGTTCTTCTGTTCCTCACTTCTTCTGTTCCTCTGTTCTCCTGTTCTTCAGATCTCCTGTACTTCTGTTCCTCAGATCTCCTGTACTTTTGTTCTTCTGTTCTTGTGATCTCCTGTTCTTCAGATCTTCTGTTCTTGTGTTCTTCTGTTCTCCTGTTCATCAGTTCTTCTGTTCTCATGTTCTTCTGTTCTCCTGTTCTTCAGATCTCCTGTACTTCTCTTCTCCTGTTCTTCTGTTTTTCTGAAGCCTGAGGTTCCAGAACTAAATCTTCAGGTTCCAGAACTAAATCTTCAGGTTTCAGAACTAAATCTTCAGGTTCCAGAACTAAATCTTCAGGTTTCAGAACTAAATCTTCAGGTTCCAGAACTAAATCTTCAGGTTCCAGTACTAAATCTTCAGGTTTCAGAACTAAATCTTCAGGTTCCAGTACTAAATCTTCAGGTTCCAGAACTAAATCTTCAGGTTTCAGTACTAAATCTTCAGGTTCCAGAACTAAATCTTCAGGTTCCAGAACTAAATCTTCAGGTTCCAGAACTAAATCTTCAGGTTCCAGAACTAAATCTTCAGGTTCCAGAACTAAATCTTCAGGTTCCAGAACTAAATCTTCAGGTTTCAGAACTAAATCTTCAGGTTCCAGTACTAAATATTCAGGTTTCAGAACTAAATCTTCAGGTTCCAGAACTAAATCTTCAGGTTTCAGTACTAAATCTTCAGGTTCCAGAACTAAATCTTCAGGTTCCAGTACTAAATCTTCAGGTTTTAGTACTAAATCTTCAGGTTCCAGAACTAAATCTTCAGGTTCCAGAACTAAATCTTCAGGTTCCAGTACTAAATCTTCAGGTTCCAGAACTAAATCTTCAAGTTTCAGTACTAAATCTTCAGGTTCCAGAACTAAATCTTCAGGTTCCAGAACTAAATCTTCAGGTTCAGGTTCCAGAACTAAATCTTCAGGTTCCAGAACTAAATCTTCAGGTTCCAGTACTAAATCTTCAGGTTCAGGTTCCAGAACTAAATCTTCAGGTTCCAGTACTAAATCTTCAGGTTCAGGTTCCAGAACTAAATCTTCAGGTTCCAGAACTAAATCTTCAGGTTCCAGAACTAAATCTTCAGGTTCCGGTTCCAGAACTAAATCTTCAGGTTCCAGAACTAAATCTTCAGGTTCCAGAACTAAATCTTCAGGTTCCAGTACTAAATCTTCAGGTTCAGGTTCCAGAACTAAATCTTCAGGTTCCAGAACTAAATCTTCAGGTTCCAGTACTAAATCTTCAGGTTCCAGTACTAAATCTTCAGGTTCCAGAACTAAATCTTCAGGTTCCAGTACTAAATCTTCAGGTTCCAGTACTAAATCTTCAGGTTCCAGAACTAAATCTTCAGGTTCAGGTTCCAGAACTAAATCTTCAGGTTCCAGAACTAAATCTTCAGGTTCCAGAACTAAATCTTCAGGTTCCAGTACTAAATCTTCAGGTTCAGGTTCCAGAACTAAATCTTCAGGTTCCAGAACTAAATCTTCAGGTTCCAGTACTAAATCTTCAGGTTCCAGAACTAAATCTTCAGGTTCCAGAACTAAATCTTCAGGTTCCAGTACTAAATCTTCAGGTTCAGGTTCCAGTACTAAATCTTCAGGTTCCAGTACTAAATCTTCAGGTTCCAGAACTAAATCTTCAGGTTCAGGTTCCAGTACTAAATCTTCAGGTTCCAGTACTAAATCTTCAGGTTCCAGAACTAAATCTTCAGGTTCCAGAACTAAATCTTCAGGTTCCAGAACTAAATCTTCAGGTTCAGGTTCCAGAACTAAATCTTCAGGTTCCAGAACTAAATCTTCAGGTTCCAGAACTAAATCTTCAGGTTCCAGTACTAAATCTTCAGGTTCAGGTTCCAGAACTAAATCTTCAGGTTCCAGAACTAAATCTTCAGGTTCCAGAACTAAATCTTCAGGTTCCAGTACTAAATCTTCAGGTTCAGGTTCCAGTACTAAATCTTCAGGTTCCAGAACTAAATCTTCAGGTTCCAGTACTAAATCTTCAGGTTCCAGTACTAAATCTTCAGGTTCCAGAACTAAATCTTCAGGTTCCAGAACTAAATCTTCAGGTTCCAGTACTAAATCTTCAGGTTCCAGTATTCTCATGTAAACTCTCAGTGCATCATGTGACTGAATGATTGCGGCAAACATCACAGGCACAGGAAGTACAGACACAGGAAGTACAGAGCTAACACACAGGAAACGATCAGCATCACTGTGAGGTGACAGAAATGGATGAATCCGTGTGATCCAGGTGCTTTCATCTCCTGGAGAGACTTTAGAGACGGAGAGCTTTGAGGACCACGATGGTTCTTCACTGTTCCTCGTTCTGATCAGTTGTGAGAGCAGGTAATATCAGCAACATGACATCAGGAAGTGTTAATGCAGCCGCTCCTCTAACAGCACTGTAGCACTGCTGTATAACAGATAACCACTCTACTACCAAAAGTATCTGGACACCCCTCGTACTAACTAATCGTGTATAACAAATCTTCTGCTTCCAGTTTGTGGTGGCAGCTCAGAGATGGAGGAGCTCCAGCGGTCTGCACAGAGCCTCGACCTCGACTCTATTAGTGATGAATTCGGAACGCTGATTGTGAGCCAAGCCTACTCAGACCTGAAAAAGTGGAACGAGTGGAGGCTGTTATAGCTGCAAGAGGGTGGGGGAACATCTTATTAGCACACGTTTTTAAAACAAGCCGATGGTCAGATTCATGGCCCGTTCTGTGCAGACTGTACTGCATTACCAAAAGTATGTGGACACCCCTGTCACCAACAGTTTGAGGAAGGACATTTTCTGTTTAAACTCATCAAGGTTCCAATTCCTCCCAAACTTGTTGTATGGGGTCGAATGCAGAAGGAGCCGAACTTCCTCCACACCAAATTTTTTATGGATCTCTCTCTGTCATGCTAAAACACCTGAGCCTGGTCTTTAACATTATGTGCACTTTCTGTTTGCCATATATGGTAAAGTTCCTGATTGACGCATATGCCATATATGGTAAACTTCCTGTTTGCCATATATGGTCATTATTTCCTGGTTGAAGTGCTTTCTCTTCAACTTGCTTTTCTTTTACTGTACGATTAAGCAATCACGGCTCTCTCTGAATGTGAATTATATCACGTGGGTGTGAAATTTCCCCTCGTCGTGGTTAATAACTCACCGAGCGTGTTCGGCACCCTTCTGTTATACTGACACGTGCCTGCAGATACACTCCTGCACCCGATCCCAAATCTGTGCAGAGGGTAGAAAGTCCCTCAATTAATAATTTACACTACATGGATAAAAGTATTTGAACACCGGACTGTGAGAATGGATTGACCTGATATGTTTTCAGCTCTAAAAGCTTCTAATAAGCTTCTCACAAGACTTTGGGGAATTTGGACCCATTCGGTCAAAATATGACATCATTTGTATGGCAGAGCTCGGTCATGCTGGAACGGGAACTAAACTGTTTCTGCAAGATTTGAAGCAGATTTCCTTTATATAACAGATTTTGACACCTTTTGTGGCTGAGATGCATTAATTCATTCATTATAAGGCATGTCGCAATACTAGAAGATCCAAACTGCACAAAGGTTAAATAATTACAAAACAAAAGCGTCCGGCCGCTCCCTCTCTGAAGATTTCCGGTTGAGGAGCAGGGGTGGAACCTCAGCGCCCAGCATGACTGTACACGCAGGGTCGGGTTTATCAGAGCGGCACAGGCGAGCGCGAGTCTGATAAAAGCAAACATCGCACCGACGTGAGAGGGTAAAGTGTGGCCACCGACAGTCTTCAGTGGGTTTCTAGGGGAATTTCCAACCTCCTCCTGCTTTACAATCATTCTTATGGGGTTTTTGTCACTGAGCTGCCGAATGACCCGAGGTGCGTCCGGCAAAGCACTTGGATAAATAAATCCAAATGATGTGGACTTCACATTACCGTCCCGCTGCATAACCCCACCGCTCTTGAGCTGTAGGTCAGGAACTGGGTGACTGGGCAGAATTCATGATCATCGGATCATCACACTACCACCACCATGTTTCACTGTTGGTGTGTGATGTTCTTATGCTGTGTTTTCTTTTTTCACTGGATATAACAGGACACACGTCTCCCAAAAGCCCCACATTGACCCATCGGTCCACAAAATACATCTAGATGTTATTTGGCGAATACTAGACACAAAATATGTCGTGTTCCTTTTGGTCAGCAGTGATTTCTGCCCTGCAACCCTCCCACCGATGCCGTTTTGCATATCGTCTTTATTATTGTAGAATCCTGCAGTTCTTTAGACGTGTGTCTGTGTTCTTCTGTGACCCCCCGGAAGAGTCCATGGTGAAATTTTGGTCGACCTGCTGTCCTGAGAAGGTTCACCGCTGTTTCATCTTTTCTCTATTAATAGAAAATAACCTCACTGTGGTTCACTGGAGTCCCGGAGCCTTAGCAATGGATTTGTAATGCTTTTCAGAACTGGTGCATATCAACAGTATAAACTCAAAGATGGATTGAATTTGGTTACCTGGTTGATTCAGTATTTAGAATCAATCTAGACCAATCAGAGCTGAACAGCATTTCTACATCAGTTAAATGTTATTAAAAGTAGTTTGATAATCTACAACAGAAGAAATCTGGGAGGAGGTGATTAGTTCTTTTCTTGAGGTGTGATGGGAGGAGGAACTGGTGGAACCACATGAGCAGGCTGGTTCATCATGAAGCGTCAAGAGAGTGTGTGTGAAGTGAGAACTCAACACACACACACACACACACCGTTCAGGACTAAACGAAGTGGCTGTAGTTGGATGTGGAATCATTAAATAATAATTTGTTTTCAAAATCTTAAGTCCTAAACCATGAGAGGATTCGTCGCTCAGGTAAGATCACAGCTCGTTTCATTCATGTATTAACTGTAGTGACTCTGTGGTATTAACTGTGGTTATGACTGTGTGGTGGGAGTAAAGGTGTCCCGGCTCGGACCTTCTTAATCAATGAGATCTGATCAAACATCGACACTGTGATAAAATAATGAGCGAACCTACAACCTTCACACCACCTTGTTTTTAAGTTGTGAATACGTTGCTTACATTAGGGTTTGTCAGACATTTAGTCTGATTTATAGGATCGCTTAGAGAACATGTTAAGTTCTGTTTTATGTTGTTCTAAGCCATAATAATCAGACGCTTTTAATCAGAGCGACTTACAGAAGAGCTTCTATGTTATAACATGTTATTACTCTAGTTTAAGTACAACAGTTTTAGTTTAAGTCTCTTTTTAATTATAGAAGGTTAGTAAGTGTGTTATTACTCAGCCTAAGTGTTTAGTAAAGAATCAGAATCACTTTATTTCGTACGTTACACATTACCAATTTGCTTTGGTGATACATAAAATAGTACAACATAGCAGTACACACAATACACATAATAGTACAGATAATTACACGTGTATGACATGTAACATAGAACATATTCAACAGACCCGACAGGACACGGACTGTTAACCAGCATTTAACCAACATTTACCCAAGAGAACAACTGTGGTTAGGAAGTGTTACAGCTGTTAGCATGTCTGGTTTGAAGAGGTGATGAATCATCTAACACTTGATGTGGTTTTTTGTGTCTTTTTCTCTATCTTCATGTTGCTTCTTCACCCGTCACTGTTTGTAGTTTTTAATAAGAACAGGATCATTTTTAAACTTTTAAATTGTGTCACGTAGATGAAATAACAGCTTGACTGCTTTTCTTATAAAACAATCCCGCCCAGCATCAGCTGGTTCCTGTAATTATCTGGTTTCTGCTGCTAATTAAGGCCCTACCTAATTCACGGCAGTGAAATTCGCATCACGGACCGTGAAACCAGCCTTGTCCCGTGTAATATGGAGTTTGCTGTGCTGTGAAATTCAAAATGTTACGTTTGTGTTCAGCGAGTTAACGTTAACGAGTTCAAATGCCTCACGTTTACTGGTTAATCTGTTCGATGAGGCGTACTAGCGATCCTACGGCAATTCAGTTAGCAATCGCTTAGTCAAAATGTCCGTGATGGTGATCAGCTAAAAACATGACTCGGGTAACTGAGTTTGTGGATGGGGGAGGGTGGGGGTGTGTCAAAACAGGGATAAATATTTTTGTTTTTGAGAACCTCACCAGATGTTCTAGATTTACATTCAGCTATTAATGTAGCAGTGCTGTGTATCGTAGCTTCTATTTATTCTATCATTCAGTTTATGAGTGTAATGTAACGACTGACATTAAAAACCTTTGAACAACCAGGTCCATGAATTTAGCAGAGCTCTAATGATAACGATAACTAACACACCTAACGCAATATTACTAAAATCTTCTGCATCTGTGTTTACAGATTTTCGTTTATACTTGGGCTTTGACTCTTGGCTTCAGCGTGAACCGTACAGAAAGAGACGTGACGTGTGTGGACGTCACCCAGTACCAGCACGGTGGCATCTGCTGCCTAAACTGCCCAGCGGGTGAGATTGAGAATACAAAATCATGACTCACGCCAGGGCGACGCCTCTGAACTGAACCGGTTCTTGATCTGACTGACGTAAAATTCGATTGTTGCCGATATTTGTGGAATTTATCTTTCAGTTAGCTTGAACGCCTGTGACAGATGAGTCACACGCTGAGTGGATTTAAACTGGCATGTCCACATACTTCTGGGCCTATAGTGCATGAACGCCGAGTGATATCTGAGTGATTCTTGGATTGTTTTTTGGTTGAATGAATCTCTGACCGGCTCTCATTGATCAGTGGTGTGTGTGTGTGTGTGTTTATCTCCAGGTACTTTAGTGAAACAGGCCTGCAGCGCGGCGTTTACGAGGGGGACGTGTGAGCGCTGTGATTACGACTCCTACACCGAACACGACAACGGACTCCTGAAGTGCCTCCAGTGCACCAAGTGTCACTCAGGTAACCAGGTTCCAACCGCACACGGTGGATTTGTATACAGATCAGCGACTAAATGCAGATCTGGTGATTATGAAGGGCTGGAATTTGGGCGCAAACTGTGGTACCCAAATTTACAAGTATCTCATGAAGGTGGAGGGTCTAGCATTCAAGCCTGTACCGTTCTCTTGGTGTGCTTTTCTAACAATGAAGGATTATTTACCTGATCATTTTCTAAGACACAAATTATGGTACCCAACTTCTAGAAGCATACCAATGTCACCAGAGTATCTAATGAAGGGTGTGGGGGGTCAAGCATTCAAGCCTGGACCGTTCTCTTGGTGTACTTTGCTAACAATCAAGGATTATTTACCTGATAATTTTTTAAAAACCATGGTTCCCAAATTCTGGCAGCATACCAGAGACACCAGGGTATCTCATAAAGGAGTAGAGGGTCAAGCATTCAAGCCTGTACCGTTCTCTTGGTGTACGTTGCTAGCAATGAAGGATAATTTACCTGATCATTTTTTCTGGACACAAATTATGGTACCCAAATTCTAGAAGCACACCAAAGTCACCAGAGTATCTCATGAAGGGTGTGGGGGCGGTCAAGCATTCAAGCCTGGACCGTTCTCTTGGTGTACTTTGCTGAATACTTTTATCTGATAATAATTTATCTGATTTTTTTTTTTCTAAGACACAAACCATGGTTAAGTCACCAGAATAGTTTCTGAAGAAGGAGGGGGGGGGGGGGGGGGGGTGTCAAGCATTCAAGCCTGTACCGTTCTCTTGGTGTACTTTGCTGCTGCTAATCTCCTTCCTCTCTGAACCTGTAGATCAGGAGGTGGTGGAGAAGTGCACCACTACCAGGAACACTGAGTGCCAGTGCAGACCAGGTTCCTTCTGTCTGCCCGATCATGCATGTGAGGTCTGCAGGCTGTGCAGCAGGTAGGTTGGCATTTGCGTGCATTACGTACAAGGTTCAGAAAACTCACGCTCACACATCGTGTGAAAGGTTGTCGCCCGTCCTCCTTGAGAATCAATAGCATTCTAGGCTTTTAGCATTTTTTTTTAAGCGTTTTTGACTATGCCTGTGGGAACTTGTGCCAAAGCCACATCATTCAGGCTGCTAGCTGGCTAACCAAGCTAACTCTAACGCTAACATGCTAATTTTCCTCTAGATGTAAAGATGATGAAGAGCAGATAGAGAACTGCACAGCCCACTCGGACACCGTCTGCCAGAAAAAAGACTCTGTGTCCTCCAGTGTGTTATCAGGTAACTGTTCACACGCTGATACACCACACGGCCAAAAGTATTCGGACACCTGACCGTAATAACAGTATTAAAACAGAGCGACTTCTATGTGACCTGCTCACAAGGTATTGAACTTGTAATCCAAAGGTTGCTGGTTCAAGCCCCACCACTGCCAGGGTGCCACTGTTGGGCCCTTAACCATCAATTACTTAGACAATATACTGTCACAGTTCTGTAAGTCACTAAATGCTGCTAAGTGCTGTCAATGTAAATCTTTGAAGTGTGTCTGTGTGTGGGAATTTGTGCCCGTTCCGTCCAAACAGCATGTGTATGACCAGGCACTGATGTTGGTCAGAGCTATTTAGGGTGTCCGAGCTTTTCTTCATGTCTTTATAAAGCTACAGTCTGTTACTGCAAAGTTGGAAGCATATGATTGATTTATTACACCTGTTAGCAACAGGGGCGGCTCGGTGGGTAGCACTATCGCCTCCCAACAAGAAGGTCCTGGGTTCGATTCCTAGGTGGAGCGGTCCAAGTCCTCGTTCTCTCTGGGTCTGTGTGGGTTTCCTCCGGGAGCTCCGGTTTCCTCCCACAGTCCAAAAACATGCAAGTGAGGTGAATTAGAGATACAAAATTGTCCATGACCGTGTTCGTTATTAAAACTTGAAGTGGTGAATCATGGGTAATCAGTTACCTGTCCTGTCATGAATGGAACCAAAGTGTAAAACATGACGTTAAAATCCTAATAAATAATAAAGAAATGTTGGCTGAAACACATGAATTCAGTCATCAGAAGGGGCGTCCTGATACTTTTGGCTGTACAGTTACAGTGTTTGTACCGTTTGTTTACGTTCCTGATCGTTCTTGTATCTGGACATTTAGAAGTGCTCATCTCGCTCGGGATCCTCGTGGTCATAGTGCTGGTCGTCGGAGTCATTGTCGTCGGCGTCGTCGGCGTCTTGTACCCGAAGACTTTAGCGAAATGGAAGCGAGCAGGTGAGTCCTGAACCCCCCTCAGATGTTCCTCAACCCCCTCAGAGTGACAGAATCTTCTCACCTGTGTTGTTCTCCTGTGATTTCAGTGGCGTCCTGCTGGCCCACAGGAACCGTGAAGGTGTGTAAGGTAAGTCAGTCACATTGTGTCTCCTATAAACCCAGTTTAGTCGTGGCTTCCTGTTCCTGTGCACAGAGCGTCTTCGATAGATTTCAACCTTGGGATGAATCGGAATGTCAGCTGTGAGCCAGGGCTTCTCGTCATCTTGACATCATCAGACGTCTCATTTTAAAATCATGGCCATTAATCTAGACACCCCTCTCCTCTTCTCTTTCCTTTTAGGCGCTAATGTTGGCCTGGCTCACAATCAACGTTCCAATTCATCTCACGTAACTTTAGGTCAGGGTCGAGGTCCACAGAAGTTCTTCTAAGGGTGCCTAGGTGGTGCAGCAGAATAATCCGCTAGATTCCGGGCACCCGGCCTCGAATCTCGGCCCTGCTCAGTCCGAGGGCGCCCTCTAGCTGGCACAATGGCCTCCAGTCTGCTGGCTTGGAAAGACCAGAGTAAGGGGTGTGGTTATTAACACTGGACCTTGGTTGCCCAGAGCGCCTGTACAGAAAGTGGAGAAGCGCAGAGATCAGGGCGTGGCTCTCTTTATGCAAACACGCAAATCCACTAAAATATGGAAGAATAAGAGGGGATTGGTGGACTGTGCACACGTCAGAGGGGTGTGTGCCAGGCGAATTTACACCCTCCTTGGACGCCCATTGGCATTAATAAAGTTCCTCCACACTAGACTGATGAAACCACGTCTTTATGGACCGTGCTTTGTGCACAGGGGCAGGAACGGTCTCGAGTTTATGGCTAAAAAGCCTGGACTCAGTAATAAAAAGGGGTGTCTACATACTTTTGGAATTTATCTAACTGCAATATGATCATTATAATCAGTTTTGACAGAATGGTTGCTGGATTGTTTCCATACTTGCTTTCCTGACTCCTGATTACAGATATGAGTGTAAAACTAAAGCTGTGTGTATACTTTTGACACGCATGACGTGAGCGTGTGATGTCTCACCCTGTAGGAGAGCGGCGGCGGCGGCTCTGTGGAGGCGACACAGAACAGAATAAACAGTGCGCTGGAGGAACGAGAGGACGATCAGCCCTTCCTCAGCGTGCCTCAGCCGGTGAGTGACGAGGAGGAGGACGGAGGGCTCGGCCCGAGCCTCCCCACGACCACGGCCTCGTCCCAAACCAGCTTGCCTGTTTGTGCTCAAGCTAGCGACGCCGGCCTCGCCACAAATCAGGACTCGCCGCCTCAGCTGCGTAACGCTCGGGTGAGAAACGGCTCCGGTCCGGTCAGTTAGCAGACGCTGCTCAGTCTGAGCGCTGATTTGAGTATAGAGGAGCTGGTTCAGTGTGAGGAATGGATGAATATAAAAATGGGTGGGTGGACGGGAGAGGGTGATACACTAAAGTGCCAAAAGTATGTGGACACTTGACCCATTCATAAATCATTGGCAGTAGCCAACTCTTCTGGAAAGGCTTTCCACAGATTTTTGAGTGTCTGTGAGAACTTGTGCATGAAGGGCGCTCTTGTGCTGCAAAATTTCATTCACTAATGCCCATCAGCACCACCAAAGATTTCAAACTCTCGGGTTTGAATCCCAGGCGGTGCTATACCTGACCAGACATCCACGCAGGCACAGTTGTGAAATTGCGCCCTCTGCTGTTTGGTCGGGCACCTACACTAGTGCTGGACGATCTGCGGAGGCTTACGTTTGGCTCCCCCGTGTGGTACAGCCCCTCGCTAGATTCCATCACTGGCAGGTGAAAAGTTGTGGCTCCTACTGACTGCTTTAGGCGCCAGCGCGGGTGGTAGAAGAATACTTCAGTACAGCGCGTTCCACCGTATGCGCTTCGGCTCTATTTATAAGTCTGCCTCTAGCCTGCAGTCCTCCCTGACGGGAAGTGGACGTGTCTAAAAAAATCTCAGCTTTGTTTTTAACCCGAGCTTGATCATCCCTGCTTGCTAATACTCTCGTGTGTGCTGTTATATTGTCTTTTAAGCATCGAGCCAGCTTTATGTGCCAGCTTTTGCCAGTCTGTCCATGTTTGCACTTTATGTTTGTAACCCTGTAGACTGTGTCCACCACAGCTCCGGGTTCACAACTGCTATCAGCATGAGGAAGGTTGGAGGGGTGGGGGATGAGGGGGTGACATGATAATGCCAACTGCATCATGATTATCACCCATGTGGTCGCTGCAGCTACTCCGACTGTTAGTTTATCAGTTGAAGCCACACGTCTGTAGGGCCTCCACTGATAGACGTGGTGCATGATGGGGATTTACACCGAGGGTACATGTACACAAACACACGGTGAAAACGTACGCTGGTAATTCCTGGAAGTGAGGGACACCGTCCACTTATTTAATACCACAACATGACATGAGCAATGTAAAATGCACATCATGTATTGTTAGGAACAGAACAGCTTCATGTTTTTGCTGTCTTAGTCTCGGTCCTTTTTACCTTGCTGTAATAAAGCTACGTGTTTTTATTCTCTCCAACCAGGAAAATGAAACACTGCGACGGCTGGTTCCTGTAAACGGTACGTCCTCTCCTCCTTTACACCCTCTCTAGATTTTTGCTCCCCTGTGCTGTGGATCTGAACCGATTTTTAACATTTAATGTTTTATTCCTCAGACGAGTCTCTGAAGAGAAGCTTCGACCTGTTCGGTGAGATCGACGTGAACTACCACAAGCGTTTCTTCAGGAAACTCGGCCTGAGTGATAACAGGATCCACAGCACCGACCACATGCTGCCCGAGGATCGAGTGTATGAGCTGCTGATGGTCTGGATGGAGAAGGAGGGAATGGACGCAGATTTTAATCACCTCATCGATGTCCTGATTCAGGAACTGCACCAGAGACTCTCTGCAGAGAACATCAGGGCTAGAGCTGTGAGCTGGGGTTACTTTCGGTAGGAGGATGAATAAAGAACAATTTTTTAGTACAATTATGAATAAAGAACGAAGGCCTTAGGTCACTTTTAGTATGAGGATAAATGAAATGATGCCACCTCAGTATTTGTTCTTTATTTATGTTTTAGTAAATAATAGTTTTTATTCGAGCTCTGTGAACCTTTTGTACATATTTATGATGGATGAATGTTTTTAATAGATCATTTTTGTATATTTTATTTTATATAAATATATATTTATTATATTTATATTTAAATTAAAATAAATATTATTTTCTTGTGTCTTTGTTTCTTCTAAAAGCATCGGGTGGGGCTGAGGGGTAAAAACTTTTGCACAGTTGTGTATTTAATAAGGAAGGTTTTAGGTTGGATCATGTGTGTATACAGTGTTCCATACACCACCACATTCCGGTACATCAACTAAGTGGCCTGTAGTGATGTGCGTGTTGTTTGGGTTCTGAACCGCATGATGGCGCTGTTGTATAGAACTGATGATCCTCACTGCACCGGGTTCGGCTGTGTTGGGCCTGAGTGAGCATAACTAGCCCAAGTATAAATGCCAACAGTTTAGGGAAGATCGTTTCCTTGTCCAGCATGTTCGTGTCCATAACCTCAACCCTATTACATATATTATAGGGCTTCCACATTCACCAGCTCACCCACTGATATCTGGGTATAATTCAGAGCAGCCAATCCACCTACCGCCTACATGTATTGTATATTAGTACAATAGGTAAGTACTATTCAGCATGTAGAATATAGTATGGAGTTTAGTATATACTGGAGCAGTAAGTAGTATGTAGGATACAATATGTAGTATACACTCATTTATACTAAGGCAATATGTAGTATGCAGTAGATAGTTGGTAGTATGTAGGAAACAGTATGTAGTATATACTCGGGCAGTAGGTAGTTTTCTTGTAATTAGTATGTAGTATGCACTAAGTAGTATATAGTATGCAGGTAGTAGTTGGTAGTATGCTGTAATTAGTATGTAGGGTACAGTATGTAGTTTATACTGGGACAGTAAGCAGTAAGAAGTTGGTAGTATGCAGTAAGCGGTATATAGTATGCTGTAATTACTATGTAATATGTAGGATACACTAGTATATACTGGGGCAGTAAGTAGTAGGTAGGAATACAGTATGCAGTATATACTTGGGCAGTAAGTAGTATGCAATAAGTATTGTGTAGTATGTTAAATACAGTATGTAGTGTATACTGGGGCAATAAGTAGTATGTAGTATGCAGTAAGTATTGTGTAGTATGTTAAATACAGTATGCAGTATATACTGGGGCAATAAGTAGTATGTAGTATGCAGTAAGTATTGTGTAGTATGTTAAATACATTATGTAGTATATACTGGGGCAATAAGTAGTATGTAGTATGCAGTAAGTATTGTGTAGTATGTTAAATACAGTATGTAGTATATACTGGGGCAATAAGTAGTATGTAGTATGCAGTAAGTATTGTGTAGTATGTTAAATACAGTATGTAGTATATACTGGGGCAATAAGTAGTATGTAGTATGCAGTAAGTATTGTGTAGTATGTTAAATACAGTATGTAGTATGTAGTATGCGGTAAGTATTGTGTAGTATGTTAAATACAGTATGTAGTATATACTGGGGCAATAAGTAGTATGTATTATGCAATAAGTATTGTGTAGTATGTTAAATACAGTATGCAGTATATACTGGGGCAATAAGTAGTATGTATTATGCAATAAGTATTGTGTAGTATGTTAAATACAGTATGTAGTATATACTGGGGCAATAAGTAGTATGTAGTATGCAGTAAGTATTGTGTAGTATGTTAAATACAGTATGTAGTATATACTGGGGCAATAAGTAGTAGGCAGTATGCGTTTTATTCTGGGAAAGACTGCAGTATGCACTATATACTGGGGCAGTAAGTAGTATGAAATTTCACACAGATCCAATAAGCTTAAACCAGCCGCAAGTACATTGCGCATGTGCGCATCAAAAACTACATTTCCCATGATGCACGGCGCTGACAGGAATATGGCGTAACAGCAGTATGTCAGGAAGTCTGAGGGTAAGTAACAGACTACAGACACTGTTTATTTGTTATTGTGCTTTATATTTACTTTTCTTTATTGTGTACAATTTATAAAACACTCGTCACGTGATTATATTCTGTAATACAGCATAAACACACTCAGTATTTATTTTACGTAATTTATTATTATTTAGTACAATTATTTATAGTTCGTTGAGGTTTATTAAATGTATTAACTGATATTTTAGATCTTAATATCCAAACCAGTTGGTAGATTCTAAGATTAAAAAAAATATTGTTTTGGTATAATAGACGAAAACAAGGAATCACAGGTCACGTGATGTCACGGTAATCCGTACAGTCATGGTGTTCCACACACTTAGTTTGGTGAGGTGGTGATGGACACAATGATAGACATTGTATAACCAAAAGTCTGTGGGCTTGTTGGACGTCTCATGTCAGAACCATGGGTGTTTATAAGGAGTCCACTTCTTTTTCCTGCTATAACAGCCTCCACTCAGATTTTAGAGTGTGTCTGTGGGAATTTGGGGCGCCAACATCATATAAAGCTCACAGGTCTTGGAACGAGATGTCTGACAAGCTTAATTGTCTTCCTGCTTGTTAATAATAATACAGAGGAGGATATTCAGACTGTTAGAATGATGACATCTCATGATGAACGAGCGTGGCTGAAATAGCAGGATCCACTTGGTTTAGTGCTCACATACCTCTGACAGTCTCTCACCACCCAGCATCAGATGAACGTTGAGTAAAAGCTCAGTGTTCTGTTTGATTCCACACCTGCGACGTTGTGAAGATGCTCAGACGAGAAAAGAAGAACCGAAACCAGTGAGAATCACAACCGAAACGGATCACGAGGGCTGTGTGTGGTTGGGACGGGGGCTCAGAAGAGGAAACATTAAGGTGGAGAACACACAGCAACAGCAGCACTGCAGTGTTTTTACTTTAACCAGCTCAGCACAGGCAGCAGTACCGGTGATCTTAAAGAAACCAGTTTAAGGTGAGAAATCAGTCATTATAGAAACACTTTTATTAAAACAATACTCCAGTGTTTTACTGATTTTACAAGAGTACAAAGAGCATCTTGTGATGAATGTTTGTCTTTAACTGCTCCCATAAATGCTGGATGAGGTTTAGATCAGGTGACAGTGGAGGAACAGTCAGCGTCTCTAGATTTTATTTGGTCTTTAAGTAATTGTTTCAAAGTGTTGAGGAGTTTCAGGTCCTTTATTTATTCCTGTGTTTAATAAATACTAAACTTTATCAGTATGTTGGACTTTTCTCCAGTTATTGACTGTGAAAACTTTGTATGTCTGAGTCCATACCTTGTTAAGAAGTGGTTTTAGTCTTTTTTAACCATAGTTTTGCTGGAGTCATTGGCGGGATGGCCTAACAGTAGCAGGAACAGCAGTGACTGTTACAATAACCTTTTTTAGTGCAGAAATATCAAGTGGCCTGAAAAAAGTGGTGAAAGTCTAGCAAACTTTTCTCTACCAGCTTCAGTCTGCTCAGGGCCGGTCTTAATTACCTCAAATGTAATAGTACAACTACCCAGAAACAGGTCTGGAAGTGAAAACATGGGTGACACTGTCCGCAGTCGAGCAAGCTTTATATAACTGCTGTGCAGAAAGGAAGCTCTTGCTCTGAGTCTGACTGATCACATAGAAACGAGCTGCCTCTGAGCTCATAATGATGCAAAGCTTGCTTGACTGTGGACAGTGTGGACTTTCAAGGGACTTTGTGGACTTTGCAGTTCTCAAAAGCAAACATGGAAGACTCCTGTGCCAAATGGTCAGCATCAGGAGGTAGAAGAAGAAGAAACGTTTAATGTTTTTGTTGCTCTTCATGGTTTTTAACGTTTTGTTGTTTCTTGTCTGTTTCAGTGATGAAGCTGAACTTCTATGTAGCTTATCTCCTGTGTTTGGTGCTCAGCCTGGTATGCGTGGTGCTGGTCGTCCACTGGAACGCCAGCTACCGGGGTGGCTTCGCCTGGGACGGCCAAGCCAGGCAGTTTAACTGGCACCCTGTGCTCATGGTCATCGGCCTGGTGGTGCTGTACGGGAACGGTGAGACACAAGGAAAAGGGTGTGGGGGTGGGATGGTGGGTGTCAAGACCCAACAAGCATACAGATGCTGGGTTAGAAGGTCCAGAGAACTTGAGGTTTATTATTTCCAAAAAGAATTTGAACTCTGCATGTTTCTACATTGTGCCAGTTTATCACCATTAGTTACTCTTCTGCCTGAACACCCAGTTGAGTCCAGGATTAAACCCCCTGGCTCATAGTTTGAGGTTGGGCTAAAAATCTTGAGGACATTTAGCTTTTTATTGCCTGTTAATCAGTCGTTTAGTCACATGTCTGTCTGTGTCCCAGCTGCCGTGGTGTACCGCGTCCCTCTGACCTGGACTCAGAACAAACAGCCGTGGAAGATCCTCCATGCCGTCCTCCTCCTCCTCGCACTCCTCTTCTCTATTTTGGGTCTGTGTGCCGTGTTTGACTTCCACAACACCAATCACACTCCAAATCTCTATTCTCTACACAGCTGGGTGGGAATCGTCACCACCGCCCTGTTCACTGCTCAGGTACGCTCGGGATGGATGGATGGATGGGTGGATGGATGGATGGATGGATGGATGGATGGGTGGATGGATGGATGGATGGATGGGAGATCTATAGTTCAATAGCAATAATCAGTCTATACTATGTTGCTGTGTCTCTGCTGTTGTGTCTAGTGGCTGGTGGGATTCGGCGTTTTCCTCCTGCCCTGTTCTCCTCTGACTGTACGCTCACTGATCAAACCTACTCATGTGTGGATGGGATCCACCATTCTGGTGCTGAGCGTCGTCTCCTGCATCTCGGGCATCAATGAGAAGCTGTTTTTCGTTCTGTAAGTACCCGCCTACAACTGGTTGCTTTACTGACAAAAGTTATGAGGCTATAACAGCCTCCTCTCATCTGGGAAGCCTTTCTACAAGCTTTATAGTGAACCATGAACCAGTTATGCCTAAGTAAGCTGGTCTTCATGGACCTTGCTTTGTGCATAAAGTGCTGTCATGCTGGAGGAGGAAAGGGCCTTCCCCAAACTGCTGCCACAAAGTTAAAGACATAAATAACTTACTTTGAAGAATTGATTCTTTACATGTGTTAGCAATGATGTGTGACATGAAAGCAGCTGAATCTGATCTGCTATTGGTCTCTTCTGCAGAAAAGCAGGAGCCAATGGGATGCTGCCGTACTCTGAGCTGCCACCCGAGGCGGTGGTTGCTAATTTGCTCGGGGTCGTGATCGTCATCTTGGTATTGATCGTCCTGAAAATCCTGTCCAATCAGACGTGGCGGCGTCCTGAGCCAGGAAACGAGGAGGCGGATTACAGGGTGAGTGTGTGTGTGTGTGTGTGTGTGTGTGTGTGTGTGCAGACAAAAGATTGTTTACATCCACTGTACAACCACAGGTCCAAAAAGATTCTGATTATTTATATTTTTATATTTCATGCAGTCACACTGATGCATTTTCTCATTCGCAGCAATTACCAGTGGAGGAAAGCTGAGGACTTTCTGCTGTCCGTGTCGGAGTGAGATCCGGGTTTTTGATACGCACATATTAGAACGATGATTTACATGCTGGTGTTTTTTTGTTTTTTTTTGCTTCTGGGTTTGCAGTGCATTATTATATGCAGGGAGGCAGAAAAACATGGTCCGTCTGCATAAATCAGGGTGTGTGTGTGTGTGTGTGTTGCAACTTCTTCAAACAGATTTGTGCAGAAATACCCTGCTTGTGTAAAACTACAATCCAAAAATCATTTTTATTTACTGACATTTATTTATGTCAATGCACTAAGGTTGGGAGGGAACGGGCATTTCATTGTGATTGTAAACAAATATAATGTGTCAGATCTTTTGTGAAATGTGCAACAAACAATAAATGAGCAATAAAATGCTTTAACAATCTTAAATTGTGGACAAGGCTGGAACTCGTCATTACTCGTCATTCTCTTCTTTCCTCCTTGATGAATCCTCACACTCACCTTCTCCCATTTCCTGCACAGCTCTTTATTTTTTCTAAATAAATACATACATAAAGTGGGAGTTCAGCTGCCCAACACATAGAGGGAGCCACCCTGAACTCCAGCCCAACGTTTTGAGTTCCCTCTGCCTACACTAACAGTCTCATAATCGCTAATTATTCAGTACAGTTAAAAAGGGTCAGGAATCAGGATCATTCCTTCCATCCAGAAATCACTACAAAATAAGCAGTACAATAACTGAACTGTCTATAATATTGTTGGGTTGTTTTTATACACTTGTTAGCAATAATTGTGGCTAAAACCATGGCTCGAATTACAAGTGGGTTGGGAATCTGAATCTCCTAATTAATCCTTGGACACCCTCACCAAAATGAGGTAAAAACAACAGTTTGGAAAAGAGGGGGTCGTTAGTTAGCTGATATATGAAGTTGACACCCCGTATTGTAACTGTATAATTCGCACTGGCTAAAATACATACCCGTCCACATACTTTTGGCTATGTATGTATAATGGATTTATTTTAGTTGAGAATGAACGTGTATCTGGTGAATGAATAAAATCACTGTTCAGCGTGTAACAATAAAAGCATTAAAACGAATTTTGGATCCATTTTTTATGACATATTTTAATCTTACTTTGTTTCTCAGTCCGGTTTGAACCGGTTTAATAAAGAGAAAAAAACGCACTCGCCTGAGTGTAGCAGCTTCTACTATTGGATGAGAAAAGCTGAAGAAATCAGCCAATCAAAAGCGAGAGTTAAATCTCTGACCAATCAGAACATGTTTGGCGACTTGGCTCCCGCCTGGCTCATTATAACAAGCGCAGCACCATCACGTCCAGAGAGATCCAGACCGCGGTGCGCCTGCTGCTGCCGGGAGAACTCGCCAAGCACGCCGTGTCCGAGGGAACCAAAGCCGTCACCAAGTACACCAGCTCCAAATAAAAGCTTCAGCCTGGAGACAAACCCCAAAGGCTCTTTTAAGAGCCATCCACACTGCTATAAAAAGAGCTGGTTTTCATGCATGCGTGCATTTCTTTACTTTAAATGGAATTATGTAGAGTAGTGTTAATAACAAGGTTTGTGCCAAATGGACCATCATGCTCTCAGCATTGTAGTTCATGTTCCAACTCTGCAATCTAAACAAACGACGACGGAACGAGTTTGTGTTAATCATAGAGAGCTGGGGAAGCCAAATTTACTAAACAAAGCGATTAAAATAAGTACTACTAGAATACTTATCGTCATCTCACTTGGGGCTGATGCCATGCATGCATGTCGACCATAGTGAAAACCAAGAACAAAGTACAATGTCTTACACTAAATGTTGTGCATGGTGTGCAATTCATTTGCTGAGTTGTAAGAAAACAAAACCCCTGGACCAAACTTGATGTTCTTTAGATGGTGGACCATTTTTATTTTAGCCCTGCTATACAATTAGGTGCAGCCTCAAGGAAGGAAGAATATGACAAAACCATCCAACAATGTCTTCTGATCAACAGCTGTTTGCTGATGAAAGGCTAGAGGTTAAATATGCAATTTTCTGCAACTGTTGGTGCACAATTGAAGTTATTTATTCATATTCTATGCACTTTTTAGATAAGTTATGCAAAAATCAAATGTGCAGAAGTGTTGTGTCTCTTTTGGAAGTCACTATGTATTTCTACATATCAACAAAATATGAAATTATATCAAGGGTGTCTGAGCTTTTGTGTATGACTGTATTTGTTTGAGCTTAAATAACAAAGACCTAGAATGGACTGACCTGGGAACAGTGGGTCCTGCTGAATCACACTCATGTCACACACTCACTCTTTCAATGGGGTTTTATTTCTATAATATGGTATTTTATCACTGCAGCACTGTGGGACCGTTGTAGTGTGGGTGCCACACAGCAACATGGGTCCAGAAGGAACTGGGTTTGATCCTCAAGAGCTTCATCCAAGTGTGTGTGTGTGTGTGTGTGTGTGTGTGTGTGTGTGTGTATGCATTGGAGCCCAGTGCAGGGTGTGTTCCACTTCTGAGCCCAGCATCTCTGGGTGACCCAGACCACACTGTGACCCTGACCAGTCATTAAAAGGCTGCACTGTTATGTTTGTTTTGCCATAAAGCAGGCATTTGTGTTTCATATTAAGTAGGTTATTGTTTTCTATAAGCTTTATATAAACTGGATCGTGTCGTTCCGATCTAATTTCTGTCTAAAACAAGTATTATTCTTTTAAATAATCAAACAGTTATAAGATATTAAGCACAAAACATTTCAAATAAACGACATGTCTATATATAGTGCAGTTTTGGCACAGTGCCAGACAAACACAGCCTGGTTTCAACTAGGTCCGCGTTGTGCTGATATAAGCTCTAGCCGTCGTTCCTCCCTCTTTATTTCTCTCGTTGATCTGTAGAAGAACGATCCATCATGTCCGGTCGAGGTAAAGGTGGGAAGGATCAATTGCTCCTAGACCACCCATTTTTTTCTGTTTATATAAAAGTTCACGCTTAGTTACTTCACGTGTTGAATTCCAAATAAAATTACAACATAATTTATTCATATTTTTAAGCCATTTATCTGTGGGAGGGAAAATACAGGATAAAAATATTATTTTTGATAAGATAAAGGTCTTAACCATATTTATTCTTGTTTTATAACTTAAATTACAATTTTTCCATTTACTAAATTCTTCTTTAATAATTTGTTCTTTTTCTTTCCAGTTATAATCTACACAGCCATTGTTATCAAAATATATACCTAGGACTTTAAGATGTTCAGTCTCAGGTACATCAATTGGAAATTTTTTATTAATGTCTCCAATTCACACACATTCTGATTTTAAAACATTCAGGGTGGCTCCTGACACTTTCTCATATAAGGAGAAATGTTCATAAATAATGTCTAAATCTTTTCTTGTTTTAATGAACACAGTAATATCATCAGCATATGCAGAAATTATAAATTGGTTGTCACCTAATCTAACTCCTTGTAGTCGTTTATCATTTCGAATTTTAGTAATTAATGGACTTAAGCCAAGAACATAAAGGGCAGCACTGAGGGGACAACCTTGTTTAACACCTCTCTCTTTCCATTAAAACAAAAATTTTTGTATGTAAAATTATTGCAAATGGCATTTACAGACAAGCTGATTGGATTGGAAACATCACAAATTGGAAACAGAAAAAAGGCCGCTCTAGAGCTTTAGTTCCTTATTATAAATTAATTTATGGTGATTTTATAAATAAATTTAATGTTTTGAATATAGATTGGATTAAGGATTCTAATAAAAAGATTTACAAGCTAATAGTAGATTTGAAATATTGTAATTTAGTGGATTTTAGAGGCCTTAGAGAGGAAGAAAAGAAAGAATGTGTAAATAATATCTTATGTAAAAAAATATCTGAGAAGTTAAGGGATATTACATGGTTGGTAGCAGTGAGGAGACTTCCAGTGAGATCTGTAGTGAAGTGGAGTTGTTTTGTGAAGACAAACATGTGCCCTATGCCAAAATGCCAGACAGAGGAAACTTTAGAACATTTTATTCTAGAGTGTTATCGTTCCCAAGAAGTATGGAGCAAAATGGAAAATTTAGGTGTTGAGATTAAAATTCATATGAAGTCCGTTTGTTTCGGTATTTTTGATGAAATCATGCCTAAAGATAAACATGACTTCTTGTGGTTAGTACTGTGTATTGTGAAGTCTAAATTATGGAAAACAAGATGTAGAATGACTATTGACCAACAGTTTGTTTCAGCAGAGAATGTTTATAAAAATATAAGAACTGAACTGAAAAGAATAAGAACAATGAATGTTTTATTTAAGGACTCTGAATTGTGGAAGATTTTAAAATTGTAAATGATTGTCTTGATAATGTAATGTAATTTCCATGTACTCTGATGAAGTTTAAATAAAATATTAAATAAAAAAAGTAAAGGTGGGAAAGGTTTGGGGAAAGGAGGCGCCAAGCGGCACCGTAAAGTCCTGCGCGATAACATCCAGGGCATCACCAAGCCCGCGATCCGGCGTCTGGCGCGCCGCGGCGGCGTGAAGCGAATCTCCGGCCTGATCTACGAGGAGACCCGCGGGGTGCTGAAGGTCTTCCTGGAGAACGTGATCCGGGACGCGGTCACCTACACCGAGCACGCCAAGAGGAAGACCGTGACCGCCATGGATGTGGTGTACGCACTCAAGCGCCAGGGACGAACCCTGTACGGCTTCGGTGGATAAACGCGCCCGGACTTCCTTAAAAACTCTAAAACCCCAAAGGCTCTTTTAAGAGCCGCCCACCATCCTGTAGAAGAGCAAAGATCCAAAACCTTCTGATTTAATCAAACCTTCTGTTCTTATCAAACCCTCTGATTTAATCAAACTCTCTGATTTTAGTAAAATCTTCTGTTTTTATTCAGTTCTGTTCTTGTTTCTGTCTTTCTGTACAATAAATATATTAACAGTTCTGAACAAATGTGTGTTTTTGATATATGAGCCTCCATTTATTTGCCTGATTGCATTAATTCTTACTTTATTATTATAATTATTTTAAAAGATTGTGTATTTGAGTTTTTAGAAATATTAATGGGGTTTATTTTGTTTACGGATAATATATTTGTATAAATTATGCAAACTGATGTAAATATGTGCAAATATAAAATAAAAAACACACACTGATAAACTAATCTTTCAAAATGTGTAAATATTTAAAAGATAATGCACCAATAAAACAATATTTAATAATATTAAGAAACGTTTTAATTCTAAATATTTAATATTAACTGATGTATTAAATAATATTCTTTTGTTTTTGAAATCATTAATTAATTTAAAAACATTAACATATAAAATATTGTAATAATTGCTTTACATTATAAACTCTAATACTAATAACACATACTTTATAATGTTTATTTCTTACATAAGATATACATCAAATATTATTCTTACTAATTAAAACAATAAAAAGAAAGTATAAATAATTGTACTTAATTAAATAAAAAAATAAAACAATGCTTACTGTTTAAAATACATTATACCATAAATATTGATAACTGTAATTAGTTTAACTTATTAGTATGTGTTTTAATTAACCAAATGTAAAATGTAAAAAAAATAATGTATTCTATAAATGTGTCATTAAGATGTTTATTTGAACTATATTTGATGTATGATAGTTACTATTTAAACTTAAGTGCTATAGCATGGCTATGCTATTTTTTTGTCAATGCATGTTAAATGACTTATTAGTTACTGGTTTATTGTTATTGACTGTTTTAAGCAGCCTATAATAGCACAAAAAAATATTGTAATACAGCAGGACACCACAGTGGCCAAGCTGGCAGAATGGGTGCTGCACAGCAGAAAACATGTGTCCAAGACTCAGCTTCAATATGTGAGGAGTTTGCTATGTTTTCTTGGATAAATAGTCATTTGTCACACACTTCTCCAAACATGCAGAAGGTGGATTGGCTGTGTTAAACTGTGTAATAGATGCCAATCCACTGTTACTAAATATATAATTTATTTGCTCTTTATAAACAACCAGTGCTCGTATTGGCTTCATAGCAAGACAATATTATGTTTACAACTACAGACCGTATATAATGCAAGCAATCGAGAGTTAAGGGCCTTGCTCAAGGGCCCAACATTGGTAACTTGGCATTGGTGGGGCTTGAACCAGCAACCATCTTATTGCTGAGCCACTGCTATCAGGTTATTTTGTTATTATTTATAAACTATTTCAATTCTATTTTTTTTATCATCATTGTTATTATTATTATTTAAATAAAATTAAACGTAATTAAATGTGCTGCATTCATGTTGCTATGAACAACAACATCCTGCAAATTGACTCCACCCATTTAAAAAGACAAAAAGCTTAAACATAAATATAACCACAAATAATCTACAATAAGCTATTAAATCACTATTAAACACGTTTAGTACAAATTAACTACATATTTAATGTTTAATAGTCAGAAAAGCTGCTTAGATAACGGATGTGTGCGTCAGTTCAGGTCATTGTATTGTGTGTATGTCTATTTAACAAAGTAAGCGTTATTCTTAAGCTGTTATATATATTTCAATACATTTGATCACAACTAGATATTAAAAACAAGTCGATTTAGGATATCTATAATATATTTGAATGATAAAACACAATATAGTTTTAATACTAAACAGCTATTTCGGATTCCACAGAGCGACAATGGGAAGTAAAGCAAACCCAGACAATGCTGACGCTGCTTCCAATGTACCTTCATTTTCCATCTAAACACAAAGCAAACGGATTTCCTGTCAAAGTGAACAAACTGACTTTTTATTTCAGCTTTCCTGATGTGAATCTTGTGATAAATTGTGTTTAATGAACGTTTAACGGAATAAAGAAAGAGTGTTTCAGATTCGGGCAGGTTGAAATGGCGACTGGCTGGATCTGTGCTACCTGAGCCGACAAAAACCGGCTAAAATAGACTCCGATTCGTGAGCAAGCCACTAAAACGAGCACACCTACACAGATTAGAGTCTTTTCTGTGCGTAAGAAATGAAAAATGCGCATTTGATCCAGAAATTCGATGTATAAAGTTTAAAAGAATAGAGCAAGTGCGGCGTCCGAGACTCGGTTCGCCTGCAGATTTGGCCGCGTTTTGGTGATTTATTGCTCAAAACAGAAAGAATCCGGATAAACTGCGGGTCACATTTATAAACGAGGTTGTCAGGAACTGGAATGTATTTTTACACACCACTGTGAGCAACATTTATGAAGAAAATATGACATTTCCCAAGGTAAGAAAACACATCTGAAGTCAAGTCTGCACTGCTCTGAGCAGCCGCTCGGCGCGTTGAGTCTATAAGGTTCTCATGTGTGCTTGAAATACCGCCCTCATCTGTTCAGCGTAAACATTGCGCTTCTGTGTCACAACTTTGACTCGGACAGACACGATGGCAGAAACGGCACCAGCTCCAGCGGCCGCTCCGGCCAAAGCGGCGAGAAAGAAGTCCGCAAAGGCGAAGAAGTCCGGACCGAGCGTGTCCGACCTGATCCTGGAGGCGGTCGCAGCGTCCAACGAGCGGAAAGGCGTTTCTCTAGCCGCGCTGAAGAAGGCGCTCGCCGGACACGGATACGATGTGGAGAAGAACAACTCCCGAGTCAAACTGGCGCTCAAGTCCCTCGTCAAGAAGGGCTCACTGGTCCAGACCAAAGGGACCGGGGCGTCCGGCTCGTTTAAAGTCAGCAAGGACACCACTGCCAAGAAACCCGTCAAGAAGCCTGTTGTGAAAGCAGTCAAGAAAGCATCTCCGAAAAAAGCTCCAGCTAAAGCAGCCAAGCCCAAGAAAGCAGCGACACCAGCCAAGAAGCCTGTGGCCAAGAAAGCGGCCAAGAAAGTGAAGAAACCCGTGGCCAAGAAAGCCACCAAGAGTCCGAAGAAAGCCAAGAAGCCTGCCGTGAAGAAAGTGACAAAGAGTCCCAAGAAGGTCAAAGCAGTCAAGCCTAAAGCAGCCAAACCCAAAGCGGCCAAGGCGAAGAAAGCTGCCAAGAAGAAATAAACTCAACCTGTCAGTTTGTTTCTGTTTATATTCCTGAACTTTTAAACGGCTTTTACTACTACTACACTGGGCATGCGCAGAGGACAATACTACAGATACAGCGGACTCCTGAGGAGGTGCTCGGACTGTTTCTACACCGGATCACCAGCCATGTTTTACTAAAATACCACTTTTTTTGGGGTGGGGTGCATTACATACATGCATTACCTTTACTTGTTAACGATGCAATACATCACAAACCAACTGTGGTCAATTTGATCGTCATCTAACTTGTTGAATTGTTGTTTTATTATAACGAAATATGTTGAAGGTTGATTTTTATTGCTATTGAAACATTTGCATATTATAGTAATGCACTGATTATATGTCAAGTAATTACAATATCATTCCGATCATCCTCATTCATTAGCTATATTTCCATTACATTGTTGAGAAGTTATAGTGCGACCTAGTTTATGTTTTTTTTTTTTTTGATAAGTTGCTGAAATGCATAGAATGTATAGAATTTTGGACCTTAAGTAATGCAATGTAGTTATTTGGAAGTAAATTACAATGTTTTCCATGTAAAAGTTATATTGAGGTAAATACTTGGCCCAAAAAATAGAAAAGTATTGGGATTGGCGCAACAAAAAACAAGAGTTTTGTGACAACATAGATTGTTCGCTTTGAGGAAAAGGAATCCACTCGACCAAATATTTTGTTCTTCTTTCTGAAAACTCAACTTGGTTTAATGAACCGTGTAAGTGCGACTACATTCGAATTCCACAAATGTTTTTCATTATTCAACTCTATTCTAGACATATTTTTGGAAACATGACTATTGATGGAGTGCAGTCTGAGAACACAACACACGCCGTGTCTACCTCTGTAAAAATGACTCACAAATCCAATTAGGCTTTGCGTATCTTTCCAATCCCTTTCCAATCCAGACACGAAGTCCGACACTAAATCTACGAGTGTGCAGAAACATCCAAGATGTGGTTTTTATTTTCCACTTTTTTATCCTGAAGTGTGTCTGACCAGTTTATGTAAATATGTACTCTGGAGAGTTCCTGTAAATAGCCAACTAAACAGAACAAACGTGTTTATTTATTTATTAGTCTTGTAATAACTTTTTTCTTGAGTTTTAACATTTAGTCATTGTCTGTTCTTCATTCAGATGTTAAAATTGTTCACTAAACATTTTAGTTAAAAAAAAATAAAACAAATGTAAATTTCCAGTGTTGTTGTGTTTGTTTGCTTTTTTAGTTAAAGCTGCAGTTCGTGGTTTTTAAATTAAGGAATGTGGAGACCTCTGTGGTGAATAAATGCTACTGCAGGTACAACATTTCCCACACAAATTATATTTACACCATTTAGCAGCGGCGACGCTTTAACCAGTGACCTTCCAATTACAGTTTCATTGTCTATTAGAACTTGAATACAGATCAGATCATTTTTAATAAATAATTAGTGCAGAATTGCATTTATTCATGTCCACTAACGGCCTCAATCTGGTTCGAGTTGTGGAGGGTCCAGTACCATCTAAGAACTTTACCATCTAAGATTTTACCTTAAGAGGGAAGCAAAGCTCCGGAATTTTGAACACACACACACACACACACACACACACACACACACAGTGAGGTGGATGATTATAAGTTTTCCCAAAAATCACAATTAGAGATTCATAGATGGTCGCATTTTGGAGTCACCAAGTCTTAAGAAAGCCCAAAAGAAGATAACCCTTCTGGAACTTGGATTTTAACTGAATTCTAAGGTCAGAATAGAACTTTTGGAAGGTGGATTTTGTGTAAAAAGAAGACCCGAATTTGATCTCCACCGTTGCCCATCGTTTAAGTCAATCTTGTTAGAGCATATATCATCATTCATCCATGAAGTACATAAAGAAAATCTCACTACCTCTGGCAGAAGTTAAGATCTGATTCAGGCTTGGATCTTCCAGTTGGACAGAATGCACTAAATGCCCAAATGGATGAACTAAGGTGTTGGTGTTGCAGTCATACCCATTACTAACAGGTATATAAAATCTGTATTAAAGCTTATGGATTTGGAATGGGATGTCCAACAAACTCATGGTCAGAACTGTACATATATTCCACCCATTTTAATTTCAACAATATAGACACAGTATGTTATTAGAACCCATAAAAATCGTGTATTGTTCCGCACAAGGATCATCCACAGGGTGGCAGCACATACTGGGTTATTAATGAACCCATGAATGCAACGCAATAAAATAATTCAGCATCGTCAATCTTGTTTCTGTCTAATTCACCCTCAGATCACCACTGGATCATGTAAACACAACTAATCCCTGCATCTGTAAACATCTGTAGTGCTGACTGTTCGTTCGGCACGTAGTCGCTCTTCCTTATGAAATCTAACACACACACACACACACACACACACAGTTTTAGGACGGAAGGCGTGGTTCTACAGAGTTGCCAGATTTTACAAATATAAAATATGTGTGTGAAGTGTGAAGAGGCATCATCTGTACAATCTATTTATCTAAATCTCAGGGATATTGTTACGTCATTGTCAACCCTAGCTTGCTAAATATTATTTATAATTAGTTCACGACCAATGTTATAGTTACACACAATGTAGCTCACAGGATGCAGCCTGGGTTTTAATTGCATGTGCTTTGTAAACAATGTTTGCTTTGTCATAATCATGGAGTTCAGGCAATAAGGATTAAAATCAACAGGTAATATGTAAATCGTGTGTTGCACAACTCTACTGTGATGTGAGCTTTTGCTGATTAAGAATAAGAGGATTTAGCCAAAGTATATTAAGGCCAAGAACAATCCACCACACTCATGAAAATATGAACATTTGTACTAGGAGTTCAGTCGTGAACTGTTACCTGTGAGCAACAATGCAAAGAACTGAATCAAACAGAAAGCCTATTTCTGAAGTATTCATTCTAAACATTTAGGTTGTTTGCTAAAGATAGAGATGCTGTTATGCTCTTTATGGAAAAACTCCTAGACTGTTAAACAATAGCAAGTTTTATAAAGTCTGGATGTTGCCTTTGTTTTGATTTTGGTTTTAACAAACGTTTGCAACGACTTCCCCTAAATCAGACTTCCCCTTTTGCAGTAAGGCTAGGCTTCAGAAACAGGATGTAATAATCCAATCTGGCAACCTGAAGCCAGGTCTGGATGGAGGAGAAAGTTTAGGGAGTTTGGAGGAGCAGATTAGTGGAGGCTGAACGAACTGAGGACGAGACGATCAGCAGCAGAGTAAGTTCATCTTTCGTTCATATTTTTTATAATGGGTTTTTTAAAGAAGTCACGTGACTGTGTCTCATTGTACCTGCATTAATGTTTAACACAACAGTGTAATACAATGGAGAACATTAGAACAGTAATGATGATTTATTTAGAACTAAAAAGCTGTAACCCTGTGTGGAAAGTATGACGTCACACTTCGAGATGCAAAAGTTGAATACACGTTTACATGCACTTGTTATGTTGTCATGTTAGTTGTGTAATTTTAGTTTCTCTGACTGAATACATACATTCTTATTTGTCCAAGAACATCCAGATGTTTATTGTCTGATAATCTGCTGGGTTAAACATGTGCACTCAGGAACATATTTATGTGTTATGTTAAAATCTGCTTGTGTGGAAGGTTCTGGAATACCATTTTACTGTAACTTGACCTCGATTATAACAGAATGCAGCTGGTAAGGGCGATATAGAAATGTAAGAAATGTGAGAAAAATTTTCCCAAAACCTCGAAACTAACCACAATGTTGTGAAGAAATGAATATTTTTTTACTGTAGTCGTATAAAAGCTGTTTAAAAAGCATGGGTGGTATCAATTCGTGGTGTCTGAGTATTTCTTCCCCAACTAGTTTCATTATTCAAACTCATATATTTTGCTTATATTAAACAATACTTGAATATAAGTAAAGCTATACCAAGGTTAATAATATTGCAGTGATGCTTACGGTATTATTTATTGTTTATCGAATTTAATAATAACAAGCGTTTACCAAAAGTAACAGTTGAGATACTCTGACTGGTGGCCAATCCCTGACTTTTGACCTCTGTGGAGGTCCTGGAATCTCTTTCCATTGTGACCCCAGGCAAACATGCACTGCTCAGATTTCTACACAATGAACCGTTCTTTAGAGACCAGAACATAAACACAGTGTGAAATGTGAAACTTTGGTGTTGGGACAAATTCATTTTCTAACTGTTAATTTGGATTTGTGGTTAAATGGCAAAATTAAAATGAGAATAAGTCTAGAAAGACTTCTGGGAGACTTTTACACTTACTAAAGTCTTCACTAAATTAAAAACATCACACAGAAGGTTAACATGTTAAAGTATAGACATTGATTTGTGAGTAACATTTTTACTAAAATTATGTGGATATTTTGCATTTTGCTAAAGTATAGAAGAGAAAGATAGAACTCGTCATGCAAAAACTACAAAATGTAAAAAAAAACCTTTATGCTACTGACGGCATCTCTATTATTTGATAAGCATGTATAATTAGCCCTTGTTATTAACTATTAACTACCAACCATAAAAAATCTTTCAATAAAATTTAGAAAGCTGCATACAGACGATTGGCCGCATCTTAGGGTGGATAGCAGAGGTCCTGCGATTGATTGGCATCCTGTCCGGGGTGTGTCATTGCATTGCACCAATGATTCTGGCATAACCAGAGCCTAAGCAGAGTAAAGCTGTGATAAATCATGAAGATGAAAGGAATTAAGACAGCTGGTTATTGGTTGGCAAATTGGCAAGATTTTGATCCCTAGTCTTAATGGTCAGATCTAAACCAAGGACCACAAAGTAGCAGGCATTTAAACCCAACAACACTGTATCTATTGTCCAGCATGATGACCTTTGTTTTATGCTCTTTGGGCTGCTGCAGAAAATGGATGAAATAGAGGAAGAACGTAAGTGTTCCAACGGGACAGTGAGCAAAAACAAGTCAATACTGGTTCTGGAACTGTTCTAAAATGGCTTAATCAGGCTAAAATTGCCTTTTATTAGAGCCCTGATCTGAAAAGTTAAGCTTCATAAGGATACTAACAGATTTGATTGGATTCCACCAAATCTGCCAAACAAAACAGATTGTTCAGACACCTAACCAGAGCTTGGCCAAAAGCTTGTTTAATGACTGTCAACAGCAGACGATTGGGGTGTAATTATGTTTGCTAATTATTCAGTCAGAGAAAAGGAGCAGCTGCATCGATGCTAAAAAATTCAAAGAGTAAAACGACATACAGTTCAGTGCCTCACGGGTGTATTTAAACTTCTGACCTCAGCTGTAGGAGCCTGATCCTGAACAGACTTTAATACTCTCCCGTCTCCAAGACAAATGAGCATTAGTGAATGTTCGTTTTATTGTGCAGTGTTGTTTTCCAAAGTGCTTTCATCTGTTTCCTTTGCTAGTGAATCAGAAACATACTTTGCATCGAGTGTAACGTTATATACTTATAATTACAACTTTTTATAGTCTTTATTCGATCAGAATAATGTAAACTGTTTGCACAAGGCGTTTCAAACAGCCGTCCGGTTAGTCTGTGTTTTTTTTTTCCAACCGTCGTGTAATATGTACATTTTTTCGGGCTTGTGTAATGCCTGCCACGCTGCTTTTCGCCTGAGAGAAGCTTTACCGTATAGTCAGGAACGGAAACTGTGACTAATTCCATGGGGGTTCTGGAGGTTTGGCTGCCACATTTGTGTTTGTGGACTGTCTGGATTTTTAGTGTTTGGATACATAAAATATTCTGATCTGAGGGGTCGTGTGTAGTTGTGTTTTAGATACACAGAGTAGCTTTTACATTACGTGAGTTCTTTTTGCTTCTTTTTGCTTTTATGTTGGTGTGAAAACCTAAAAGAAGAATCGTTTAAGATCTTTTGAGTCTAGCATGCACCATAGAAGAACAAAGAGAAATAGACTGGAGGTTTTTTTCCTCTGAAAGGATTTGGATTTATTTAATTCAGTTGCAGTCACAACAATAAGTTTTTCCTCTCTGTTTGTTTACAGGTTGCGTAGAATAACGAGGATACCCAACAATGCTGTTATCCTCACCTCTTTTACTCCACCTGACGGCATTGGCATGTATATGGAGCCTGTGCCGGGCTCAATACGAGTATCTAGGCTACCCTCATGGTTATCCCGAACCGATTCAGGACCACTACGCGCCTCCAGAGATTCCCAAAGACGTACCCAAGATCCAGTTACGGTTGGCAGGCGAGAAGAGGAAGCACAACGAGGGACGCTTGGAGGTTTATTACGAGGGACAGTGGGGGACGGTCTGTGACGACGACTTCAACATCCACGCTGCTCAGGTGGTGTGCAGAGAGCTCGGGTACTCGGAGGCCGTGTCCTGGGCCCCTTCGGCCAAATACGGAAAAGGAGAGGGTATGTTGTCAAAGCTCACAAATAGTGCCAAATCAGTGGAAAGATTTTGGAAGCTAATAGGAAGGAAGTAGCATTTGTAAACGTGTATTTGTTGCCCTGCAAATCCCAGACAAAACGTCCAGGGGCTTTTCATGGGTTAGTCCACTTGGGTCCACACCAGTGTTAGGGAATTGGGCCAGTTGTGGGCTGACTATGGGCAGTCCAGGCATACAGCTATGTGCTATGCGGTCACCAATGAGAAAGGAGGCAAACACTAGTGCTCTGCAACACCTCCAAGAGAACTAAAGCAAATGGTAGGCCTATTTCTTAAACATTCGTTTTACTGAATTAAAGAAAAGCTGTGGATGTAGCTATGCCAATGGTAGCCAATGGTTGCATAGACGTTTTCCAGATGCAGTCTCATTAGAGATCAAGGCTGGCCTCACAAGACTAAGTCTCCAAAATAAATGCTCTTAGTTAAACGCAACATTAGCATAATCTTTAGCACGTGTGTTATGTTCTGCACGGTAAATCGAGTTAGGACCGACTCCCGCTTTGTTTCTCAGGTCGCATCTGGTTCGATAACGTCCACTGCACGGGGAAGGAGAACACGCTGGCTCAGTGCGAGTCCAACGGCATCGGAGTGTCCGACTGCAAGCACTCGGAGGACGTCGGAGTCGTCTGTAGTGACAAGAGGATTCCAGGATTCAGGTTCCTCAACCCGGTCACCAACAACATTGATGTAAGTGCAACCACTGGGTCGTGGCTGATGACTCGTGATGAAAGATGTGTTTTAAGGTTGTTTTTCCAAACTTCTGGGCTTATAATGAGTAGAACGTTGTGAGATAGAGACCAGTTACCTCTCGGTCATTGCTGAGGTTGCTGACCTTTAGGTCACCACCACTAAATAAGAGCATTGCGCTCTACATCTGGTTTATGCTGGATAATTTACTGTTGAGATTTTCAGGGGACCCTGAGGGGTTCTCTGGAACAAAGGCTGTGTGATGTTGGGGTGGGTGGATTAATCTGTCAGGAAGTCTATAACTCCTACTTCATCCGTGGTTCACTAGGAGCTCTTGAGTCAACTGTGCAGTGTTCTCTTTCAACTTTTGTACCCTTGAGGTTTTGTCCCAATTTGGATTGGCCTGTTTATAGAATATTGCCTAGTCTCTTCTGTATTGTGGAGTCATAAAGACCTTATCTTAGGCTGGAGACATCTGCAATTCTGTAGATGTTTGTAACTCCCTGGATGAGTTGTTGTTGAGCGTTTGGAGAGATTTCAGCAGGTCTGCGACTCAACTGTAGATTTACCTTGGTTAGTTGTTTCTCCATTTGGGAAAAATGGGTCTCGTTGTGGTTTGGTGGAGTCTTGGGACCTTAGAAATGGTAGGTAACTATTAAAATTTGGTGGTTAAAAAGGGTGGTTGCTGTCTGCTGCTTCCAGAGGCTTGTGACTGGCACTGACAGCGCACTGAGAAGTTGTTCTAGCCACCCTACTCTCAGACATTAGTCTGTCATAAGGTTGGAACCTTGGTTTCCTGGCTCTTAGTGCTAGTTGGCTACCATACCTTACCACCGCACCACCTGGGCTCCCCACAGGGGTCAAGGATATGCTTTTTCACATATCATCACATATGCAATATGGTCATTTCCCTTTTTTATAGCACTGTATTTATAGATTAAGGTCTGCGATGCTTGGGCAGCACCAGAGGCTGTGGATCTCAGCGGGTGATGCTGTGCCAGGCCTGTAGTGCAACCTGTAATTGACTCTGACCTCTGTGATTACTTACAGAAGCTGAGACTAATGACTACCATTTTCCCCAAATGACTTTTTTTGAGCTGAAACGTCAGATTTGGAGATTGTTAGCAGAAACAATGCAACAAAAAAGACTGTTGTTGTTCAAGTCGAATGTTTACTAAAAATGCTAGCAGTGCAGAAAAGTTTCATCTGGCATAACGCCGTATTCGAAATGAAAACAGTCGCATAAACGTATTCAGCCCAGACTGAACTCCCGACGTCTTGTTTCAGAGCAGACGGGTTGGAATCACGAGTCGAGCATGCAGGCTACAGACCTCCAAACATCTGGCCTTCAGACTCCTAATCAGCTTAGCTCTCGGAACCTCCAGCTGTGGTGGAAGAGAGAAACGCGAGCCATCTCGGCCTCGAAGGCAGTCACTGAAAAATCTAAGCCGTAAGAGTGGAAGAATTGAGCGAGTGCGGAGGATCATGTTGGCATCTGGTGGGATTAGTGACTGCAACGTTAGCATGTTGTCGTTAATAACAGTGAGGAAGGATTCGTAAGGAATGCAGTGTTTTATAAACAAGGGAGATCAACTCTACAGTTAGTCATTCTTTGATTAATTAAGATGAGTTGAGTCGAGGAATAATGCTGATCAGGGTGTGGCTCTCCCTGCACAGGTCTGATCCGCATATGAACTCGACTCGTGCAGGTGAAAAGATGCAGTCGGGTACTGCGCACGCTCTCCTCAATCTGGGCAGCGGTCAGCACCAGTACAGCAGAATTATAACGTAAACGTAAAAATTAGTATAATGTATAAAGAAAGCTGAATGTTTAAAGCATTTAGTAAAGAAGCTAGAATATTTTAGAGAAGCTTAGAGTTTTGCTAGCTACTACATATGCTTAAAATAGATTGTTGTAGGACTGATTGTGGTTTATCAGGCTAAATGTTATGGAGAAACGTGGTTGATGTAGCTAGTTTGTAGAGAACACGGTTGATTATCTAGCTACACGATTAGCTATTGGTTGAAAAGCTTGTGGTTCATGTAGCTGAATGTTTCTATGTCTAAGGAATATTTGAAGAACGGTCTGTAGTTCAGCTGCCCATCAAGCGCGTAGGAGAGATCAGCCACCTTGTTATCCTGAACCCGACCACAACAAATGGAAACCATCCTTCTGACATGAAACCAAAACTGATTCTATTTATTTATGTAAAGAAATCGATTGAAACATGGACGGGGGCTGCTTCGCTCAGAGGCAGACACATGGATTTAATTACAGTTTAAATACACGCCCAGTTCCTCTGGCTGAGAGGTCAGTATTTGGACCTTCTAGTAAAGAACCTCAAGAAGATCTGAAAAACATACTGCTAACCGTGCTAGCTTATGTAGGCAGGCAGTATTTTTACATTTAGCTGAACGCTGAGTGTACGATTTGTGCGTCCAGCTATCAGTCTTCCCAGCCTGCAGGAGAACAGGGAGGACATTATGTTCTGGTCTGATTCCATCTCATGAACATCATCTCGATGGCAGCCAAGAGACTCTGAGACACGTTTTTAATGCGGTTCATTCTTTCGGCTGATCTCCAGACCCGGGAACGTATTTCATAACGTACAGCGCTAACTCTGGCCGCGTGTGTGGAGGGTTCTTGTAAAATTTCTCACGTATTTGCGAATATTTATTTAGCTGTTTGTGGAACGGTGATAAACAAGGTGGTCGGCATGTGTGGAGACGGGGGTCAGGGCTTTTGGCAAAGTGTGACTCCTTGCTTGCTGACTGCTAAAATGTTGGACAGTAAACGGCTTTCATGGGCTGCAAATGAATGTTAACTGTAGTCACTATATGAGCAGAAGTCAAATAGCAGAAGACACACTCATTGCTAAAATCAGTATAAAGGAAATTCCTCCATGTTTTTGCTAACAGTTGAGTGAGTTTGGTTTGGAGGAACTCAAGTGGATTGCACCTCAACCCTGTAGAACAGCTTCTGGATGAACTGGAACGCAGACTGTGAGCCAGGCCTCCTCGTCCAACCTTACAAAAGCTCTTCAGACACTCCAGAACTCAGTCCTAGATGTGTGGAGACTGTTTTAGTCACAAAAATTAGGGTAACACTATATTAATATGGAGTTTGGCCAAGGAGGTCTATCAAGCTCTTGTTTGGCGTCTTTATACAGCATGTTTGGTGTTTTTTAGATGTGACTTTGATCAAATAGCTTCAACATTCCTGTTCCATCATGCTCTTCAGGTATTTTAACTTGATTTGCAATAGAATTAACTGAAAATTGATCACAGCGCCTTTAATTCGATCCAAAAGAGCCGTAATGAATAAACTTAACTCTGTTGAACATGTTCTGGATGAATTGGAAGGCAGACTGTGAGCCAGGCCTTCTCATTCAACCTTACAAATGCTCTCCAGACACTCCAGAACTCAGTCCTAGATGAGTGGAGACTGTTTTAGTTGCAAAAATGTGGGTAACACCATATAAATATGGAGTTTGGACATGGGAGGTCCATCAAGCTCTTGTTTGGCGTCATATGTTGCTTTTACAGTCACATGATGAACTGGCTTGGATGAAATTGCTTCAGCTTTTCTGTTTTGCTTTGCACTTCAGGTATTTTAACTTGCAATAGTGAACTGAAAATTGATCAGCGCACCTTTAATTCGATCCATAAGAACCGTATTAAATGAAGTTGTGAGTTCCTGATCTGCTCCAGGGTTGAAATCCTAAACCAAGCGTCTCCGATTTGCACCGTCGATCTGCTATCAGTTCACAAACTCAGACTGGACGGATTATAAAGGTGCGAGACCGTCGGAGTCTTTCCGGAGCCCTCGGGGAACAGGGGGGAGGACGGGAACATATGAGTCACGGGTTGGAACAGAACAGCAGGATTCATCTGTAATGATTCTCCTGTCGGGACTCTCAGCTGCAGATAAAAGCAGGATTAGTTTTACATAAACTTCGTCTGTAATGATGTTTTATGTGAATCTGATATTTTCCTGCAGATAAATACGTGTTTTAATGGTTTTACTGAACATATTCAGTTCTGCTGGAGAATCGGTGTCGGTTGTTGATACTGAAGGTAAACAGTGACTGGAGGACAGGAAGAAAGTGCTTAAATTGTACAATCTGTTGTGTAAACAGATCATGGGTGTTACGCTTCTTCTGCAACACACTCACTCACTTTCTTAACCGCTTATCTAGTTAGGGTCATGGGGGGGCTGAAACAATCTAGCTTCATTGCCACTCTGATAACATTGGTGTTGTCTTTGTTTTTGTCATTATTTTAACTATCTATCTATCTATCTATCTATCTATCTATCTATCTATCTATCTATCTATCTATCTATCTATCTATCTATCATCTATCCATCTGTCTAACCAACTATCTGTCTGTCTGTCTGTCTGTCTGTCTGTATATCTATCTATCCATCTGTCTAACCAACTATCTATCTATCTATCTATCTATCTATCTATCTATCTATCTATCTATCTATCTATCTATCTATCTGTCTAACCAACTATCTATCTATCTATCTATCTATCTATCTATCTATCTATCTATCTATCTATCTATCTATCTATCTATCTATCCATCTATCCATCTATCCATCTGTCTATCTATCTATCTATCTATCTATCTATCTATCTATCTATCTATCTATCTATCTATCCGTCTGTCTGTCTGTCTGTCTATCTATCTATCTATCTATCTATCTATCTATCTATCTATCTATCTATCTATCTATCTATCTATCTATCTATCTATCTATCTATCTATCTATCCATCCATCTGTCTAACCAACTATCTATCTATCTATCTATCTATCTATCTATCTATCTATCTATCTATCTATCTATCTATCTATCTATCTATCTATCTATCTATCTATCTATCTATCTATCTATCTATCCATCTGTCTAACCAACCAACTATCTATCTATCTATCTATCTATCTATCTATCTATCTATCTATCTATCTATCTATCTATCTATCTATCTATCTATCTATCTATCTATCTATCTATCTATCTATCTATCTATCTATCTATCTATCTATCTATTTTGTACTTTTTTCACACAGATTCTAGATTTTAGTGCGTTTTACAAAATGTCCCAAAATGTGTATAAACAGAAATATGGTTTATACACGATCAAAGCTGAACTTCTACATTTATCGCTTTTACTCTGGTATTTTTCAGCTCCTCGTTTCTGCTCTGTTTCTGTCTCTTTGGCCAGCGGGAGGAAAGAGGTTCACCGCTTGAGCCTCTGCCTCCTTCTCCAGTTCGACGTGCCTGAGTGGGGCTTCATGTTCCTCTCTGTTTTTCACCAGACACGGCCAGGCATGTCCTTACAAATCGATCCACCAGCTGCCGAACACCCCCCTCCTCACTTCACCGTGAGCCCAAACCAGCCACGTATGTTCGGGGGATAAAAAAAAACGTTTCTTTCTCTCTGGAAATAAGTTCTCACACTGGAGGTGTTTGGAGGGGAATCGAACCTGATCTAGTCAGGATTACACAGTTATTCTGTTTTACCCCAGAAAAATAAACGTGACGCCATATTTAATCATTTCTACGCATTTCTAAGCACTTCTGATGGATCAGACTCACCTCTCAGCCACCCGTACAAGATCTGATGTTGATCCAGATGCAGGCAGCACCACTAGGGTCGGCTGGCACCAGGAAACACTTACAAGGTCTCCTAGCGAGGCCGGCTGCCGTTCTCCAAATAAGATTTGGCATTTGAGGAATGTTGTGGAAAAAATTTGGCTATGAACAGCCACCCAACACCGAAAAGGGCAGTGGTGGCTCAGCGGACAATGTACTGGACTAATAATCAGAAGGTTGCCAGTTTAAGCCCCAGCAAGTTGCCACTGTTGGACCCCTTAGCCAGGCCCTTAACCCTCAACTGGTCAAATTCAGTCATAATTGTAAGTCACTTTGGATTAATGCCACAAATATGAACGAAAAAGAAATGCATGTAGAATGAGCACACAACTTTAGTGAGAACTAGACTTACCATTTGATTCAGTTCTGTAATGTACTTTTTTGGCATAAATTGGCCTTTTCTCCCAATTTAATCGTAGCCAATGAGTCTTCTGCTGCTGGGGACCCCGATGGCATATGAGGAAGGTATATTTCCCAAACACGTGCTTCCTCCAACGCATGCGCAGTCCACCGACCCCTTCTTATTCGCCCGTACTTTGATGGATTGGTGCGTGAGAGTCACACGCTGATCTCCACGTTCCTCCACTTCTGTATAGGCGCCTCGGGCTACTAACCAGGGTCCTTACACCTGCTTTTCCCACCCAGCAGACTTTTATATTCATTTTTCTGTTATTTATTCTACATGGTGCTCGGCGGAGTCTTGCTTACATGATCCGATGTGAGCTCCACGTTTCTTTCATCTGGTGTGGTTTGGAAAACGTAGCTGAGCCTCAGTAAAGTTATCGTTCTCCTTCCAGATGTAGGTGGTGTGTGTGTGTGTGTGTGTGTGTGTGTGTGTGTATGTCTTAGGGCTTTTTTGCTGAGCTCATCAAGTTATGGAGTCTCTTAGACTCTTTGAGCTCACGTACACCCTTCTGTTCTTTTGATTCATGTGTTTCAGCCACAGCAGTTGCTAACTGGTGTAATAAATCAGTTATATAAAGGAGGTTAAATGCAGCAACAGTTTAGGGAAGGCCTTTTCCTGTTCCAGCATGACTGTGCCCCTTTAAAGGAAACTCCAGTGTCCTGCTTAGAGCCCTGACCTCAGGCCCACCTAACAGCTCTGGGATGAACTGGAACACCAACATCAGCCCGGCCATCTTTTGACTGACTGACTGGGCACAAATTCCCATACACAGACACACTTCAAAGTCTTTAGAGAAGCTTCTCAGATGAGATCACATTTTAAAATTGGATGTCCAACAAGCTCCCAGCCAGGTGTCCAAATACTTTTGGCCATATAGTGTACACTCATTCCTGTTTCTCTTCCGTCCAGCACTTGACCATCCAGGTGGAGGACGTGCGCATCAAGCCGATTCTGGCCTCCTACAGGAAGCGGATCCCGGTGACCGAGGGCTACGTGGAGGTGAAGGACGGTGGCAGATGGATGCAGATCTGCGATAAAAACTGGAGTCCCATGAACAGCCGGGTGATCTGCGGCATGTTCGGCTTCCCGGCCATGAGGACGTACAACGCACGGGTGTACAGGTGAGCGTGCAGGGCGCACAATAAAAAGGACGGTTCAGGGTTTTATAGACTCGCGATCATGGTGCAAAAATAAGGTCGGTCGTTGGTGTAACCTGGCACCGGTTGGCACGGTTGCTATTAGTATTGAGTGCTTAGGCTTGCTTTGATTTGACTTGCTAACAAGTATATCAAATCAGTTCTAAAATGTAGATGATTTACCCTTGTGCCAGCTGATTGGGCAAGGGTCTTTAACACAACTGAACACATTTGGGATGAACTGGAACACTGATGGGTGCAAAATGGATACGAATTCCAACAAACAAGCTAAATTCTTGTAAATTCTTGTGGTTAATGCCCATGGTTTTGGAATGAGACGTCCAGCAAGCCTCTGGTGAGGCACCCACGTATTAAATTCATACATTTAATTTGGTGTAACCCAGCACATGTTGGCATGGTTGTGAAAAGGGGTTTGAGTGCTTAGTATTGCTTTGATTTGATTTGGCCTAATTTTAAGTCTAGTGGCAACATTTTGCGTCTTTACTGCTGCAGTAAAACACCTGTGGGATGAATTGGAACGTTGACTGGTACTTAATAGATCCAAATTTCCAATATCAAGTAAAATTCTTGTAAAAAGACTGGAGTATGGTGTAGCCGGGAATATTAATGCCCATGATTTTGGAATGGAACGTCCAACAAGCCTCTGGTCCAGTGTCCACATACTTCTGGCCACCTTGACTGGATGGGCGAATATAGTCCAGGAACCACCAAAACGCAGATCTGCCACAATCGAGATAAACAATCAGTCCAGTCATTTTATTTTGGAAAGCGGGGGCGGAACTCTGGAGCGTTACGTAACAATAATAAACTCTGGCAGCTCCTCCACGGGTCTTGCTTTGTCTCAACCACACGTCCAGATCAAAAACGACTCCCACTTGCAGTCTACTGGGGAAAGAAGTCTCAACTGGGTTGTTTTGGTTTGACCAGTACAATCTAAAGAAAAGCTGTGAATTCTGGATGGTCAGTCCAATATGAATAACTTACTCTGGAATGTTTCTGGGAACACTGGGAGTTCCTGTAGAGACTTCAGGATCAGATGTTCTAATCCAGATGTGCAGGCGATTTTTAGTGTTAATGTAATGTATGGAAGGTCGCTTCTCCTGGTTGGTCTTCGTAAGGCTTTCTGAGCTGATGGTTTGAATCACAGTTCAGGAGGTTCCTCAGTCTGCACGTCCGTGTTGCTGTCACAGGCCATCTTGGACGAGGCATTCCATCGCTCGTCGGCTAAATGAAAACCAAATGTGGCTCGGGTCTCGCTTCCTGCAACACCTCAGAGTTTAAACAGGCGCTCTTTTTAGGAGGAACGTTCAGCTGGACGGTGGGACGTTCAGAAAAAGAAAATCCTTCAGATCTTTGTGGCAGGAGGGTTGGATCTGACTCACAGTCTCCAATAAGCCGTTGGTGAATTGAGAGGCTGTGAAGGGTTCTTGACTGGTACCTGGTCTCCATCAAACCATGCAAAGCAATCACTGAACTTGGATCTCCACCAAACGCTGCCCTTTCCACTGTGGAACCCTGGCTGTACCAAACAGCTGTTAGCAGACACTGTGGCTCGAAGGCATCCTTTGGCAAACCTAAATCCATCCAGATGTAGGAAACGTGATAAATGTTGTTTTTTGTCCCTCTTCTGTCCAGGATGTTCGCTCGCAGGAGGCCACCCTCATACTGGAACTTCTCAGTGAACTGCACAGGAACCGAGGCCCACCTATCCAGCTGTAACCTGGGTCACTCAACGTCAGACGCTGCCAACAGCACATGTGCCCAGGGGATGCCCGTGGTGGTGAGCTGCCTCCCGGGTAGAGCCTTCGCACCGACCCCCCAAGCTGGATACAGCAAGGTCTTCAAACAGGAGGTGAGCTTTTCATCTATATAATTATTACTTACTACTAGTTACAAAATTTACTAATAGACATTTAACTTAGATCTAAGAGCTAAGGCTAGCAGTCATGACCAGGCTACGCTTCGTTTGTTAATGCTGTAGACGCCATCCGCCTTTGCATCCGCTTCATCCTGTCTCTAGGTGAACATGTGACTTTAGACTTTAGGGGTAGTTTAGACTCGTTAGCTTTCTCAACTCCTGCCATTGAAATGCTGTGAACGTGAGTTACGTGACCATGATCAAGATCTAGGAACTGAAATCTGAAGAAGATCCACTCAAAGACCGTCTTGCTACCCGCATCAACTTCCTAAAATTGTCATAATGACATACGTTCTAACCTCCTCATGAAAGGCCCTGTGGGACATTTTCCCTCAGCGTATCATTTACTGGTGTATTTTTGGACGGCCCGCGTATAGAACGGTTGCGTTTCCGAACCTGCAATTTCAGCTCCAGCTCTGTGATCACATGAACGTTAATGCGACAGGGCGATGGAGACGGAATTCGTCGATTCAGGAGGTTTCCCAAAAAGATGATCTCACTGACCCAAGTGTGTATTTAGACTCGTTGGGGATGGCGAGAGCAGCCGCTCACATCCTGGAGTTCTGTGGAAACATCTAAATTATAGATACGGAGGCTTGAAGAAGAATTCGTTCCTCAACCGTTTTTCCACGAATAATTTTCACAACCTGCAATTTGTATCAGTTGGCGGAGCGAAGAGTTTAATATTTGTTAAGCAGAAGTGAATTATTAAAAAAAATTGATTTTATTTTTGAGGTAGCTACAAACTATGCCAAACAATGCTGCACATTTCCCTTTTTGTGTAAAAAAAACTTAAATGAAATAAAACCCACATTTAATAAATAAATGAATTATACACATAAAGAAAGTATCCTCACATAAATACATTTGGCTGGAAAATTCCGAACCTGGCAACCCTGTAGTGACGTCAACCAGGCGAGGTGAATAGCGCCAGCACCCTCTGCTGTTCAAAGTGAATATCGATTCATTATACATGGGAACCGATTTTTAACTGTCTTGTGGTGCATTGTTACATCCCTACTTGTAACACGATGCTACCACCACCACATTTTACAGTAGGGATGGTTGATTTCCTGCCTTGGAAGATTTATGACACATATTCTAATCAGGTTTAAAATAGAATCCTTGGATATGGCTGATCCTTCCGCAACTGCCTTATGATAAACTTATGATAAACAAGCTGTAGTGATAGACCTCACACAGAGGTGGATTCTCCCCCAACCACAAGTGTTGAGTAATAGAAGAGATTTTAGGATGTAGGATGTTTATAACCTCTTTGACTGTCGGTCGTTGACTCTTTGCAGCAGCCCCTGGTGCGTCTGAGAGGCGGCGCCGTGGTCGGCGAGGGTCGGGTGGAGGTGCTGAAACAGGGCGAGTGGGGAACCATCTGTGACGATCAGTGGAACCTGCTCGCAGCCACCGTGGTGTGTCGAGAGCTCGGCTTCGGAACCGCCAAGGAGGCGCTGTCCGGCGGTCAGCTGGGTCAAGGTTGGATCATTGTACATTTCATACGAACCCTCACTCACCGCTCTACACTGCTAATACTGTGGTAACCGGTGTCACCTCTTAGTGACAATGCTTTCACACATCGTAGCCCTCCAAAATGTGTCAGAATGCAACTCTTAATAAAACACCAGCGCATTATGTGCTACAGAAAGCGTGCTGTGGTGGCTGTTCATCCTCTATGCTCAGAGTTTAGCTCCGGTCTGTCATGGCAATACATTCAGCAATACAAACAAACGCTGTGTGGCCAAAAATATCTGGACACCTGACTAGGTCTCTTTGGACATTCCAAAACCATAGACCTTAATATACAGTGGCCTTCTGGAAGAGACTTCTTGGAAGTGTGTCTAGTTATTTGTGCAAGTCATTGACAGCGTTGGACGAGTAGGCCTGGCTTGTAATCGACATTCCAATTCATCCCAAAGGGGTTAGTTTGGGAAGACAGGCCACTGAATTTCCTTTACACATCTACGTCCAGTTAAAACTGCCATTAACTTTACACTCTGGTGTCTTTCAGGAATGGGGCCGGTCCACATGAACGAGGTGCAGTGCACTGGGTTTGAGAAGTCCATCACTGAATGTAGCTTTAACATGGACAAAGATTCGGAAGGATGCAGCCATGAGGAGGACGCCGGGGTTCGCTGTAACGTTCCTGCCATGGGCTTCCAGCAGCGGGTGAACATCCTACACACAACGTTTAGTAACTCACAAGGCTCTGCTAACCTACAGGTCTCCTGTCCAACACACCTAGATCTTAGTTTTCTGGGTTAGGTGTGTTGTGTTAGACCCATGATCTTGTTCTTCAACATATACCTTCCAACTAAAGGTCCAGCTGATCTCAAGTTTCCAACTTTATTTGCTTTGTTGCAAAGAAACAACCCAAAACTAAACCAAACAAGTCGAGACTAAATCCAGACCTGCTTTCCACTGGAGCTAAAATTCTGCTTAATTCACCTTTAATCGTTGTCGTGTTGAGTGAACATGCTCGTGTGTCTCATGCAATTTTTGGTTTCGTCTGACTTTAGCTTCGTCTGAGGGGAGGCAGGAGCCCGTTCGAGGGACGAGTGGAGGTACTGATGGATCGTAACGGATCGATGGTGTGGGGTACGGTGTGTGGAGAGGGTTGGGGCACCATGGAGGCCATGGTGGTGTGCAGACAGCTCGGCCTCGGCTTCGCCAGCAGCGCCTTCCAGGTACGAATATACCTTAGGGCCAAAAGTATGTAGACGTCCCAATTCACCAGCATGTCCATTAATACAGAGTTACGCCCACATTGCAGCCTCTGGAGTTTTGGAGTGTCTGTGGGAATTTATGCCCATTAAGACAAAGGTTTTGTAAGGTTGGGCACTTAAGTTGAACAAGATTGCCCGACATGCAAATGGCATTCCGATGCATCCCCAAAAAAACAATGGGTGTGATTGAAACATCTAGCTAGACAGTCGCATTATAGTACTAATCCATACCGCACCCCGTCCTAATCATGTAACGTCCACCTTTCATCAACAACTTTGAGACCCGAGATCTCCGGAGCTCGAGTATCATCCTTAAATCACCACATTAGCTTCAGTATCTGTTTGGAATGTCTTGCGATTCCATCTTCAGATTCTTCTGCTGCTTTCTGGAGCTCTAGATGTTTCCTCACATAAAAAATGAAACATGCTGCCAATGAACTACGCGTCCACAGTAAAACATTCCACGCTTGCAGGAATGTACCAGAAGCCTTGACAGAATCTGCAAGGATGGAATTTATGACCGGCCGCTGACCGACCGGCGCTTCATAATGAGGGCTGATGGCAGAATTTCCTCCTTCGGACTGCAAATGGAAAAAAACGGTTCTCGGCTCTTCTCTGCTTTTGAAGGAACATTGGAACAGATACAGTATGGCTTCCTCTTGTGGTGGATTCAAAGCTGTTATGAACTGTGAAGACATATGAAGATATATGAGATTTCAGAGCATCATGACAGAGATCCAGCAAAGTATAATACCATATAATTGGAAGGGCTTCCACAAAATCTGGACCCCTGGGCAATAAAAAGTCATATATCCTACATCTGTATGGATTTTTGGATGAAGCCCATTATGAATGCTATCGACCCATTGGTTCTTGCAGCTTCTGGTGGAGATCCTTAGTTCCACTGATTGCTTTGCCAATGATGGTCACAAATAACCAAAAATATCATCAACCTAATGGTCTAAACTCTTCTTCCTGATGTCGTGCCCATATTCTATAACTCCTATATTCACACAATTAAGTGCAGACTGTGAAGTAGATTTATTATCAAAAAACTGAAAGTTCTCTGGTAACTCCAACATCCCACCGCAAACTATTTAGGACTTGTAGCTTTCTGAAGGGTAATTGGGGTTCTTCTTCTTGTTAGGGTCTTTGTATTGGTGGTAGGTTTCCATTATTTTGTCCACCGTCTGTCATTTCTGATGTATATATCTACTCTACACTTCTTTCTTGACTTTCCCTCTAGGATTTATAAAGTAATCTATCTATCTATCAAACACTGAATGGGCAAAAGTATGTGGACACCTGGCATTCCCAAACCATGGGCATTGATACATTAATATGAATTTCCTTTACAGCTAAAAAAAAATAGCCTTTTTTGATAGGCATTCTAATTCATTCCAAAGACGTTCTGCTGGTCTCAGTGTAGGTTAAAGATATTTATTCTCTTACATCAATGGATAAACCAATCACGTGGCTCCCTCTTGTGGTGCAGTGACAAACTTGTTAGTAATTGTGTGTGTGTGTGTGTTTGTAGGAAACGTGGTACTGGCCCGGGGTGGTGAGTGCTGATGGAGTAGTGATGAGTGGAGTTCGCTGTGCTGGTACTGAAATGTCCCTCTCTCACTGCCTTCACCACGGACAACACGTGACCTGCCCCAGAGGAGGAGCTCGCTACGCCGCCGGCGTCTCCTGCTCCGAGAGTAAGATCACCTCCCATAATGCCTTGCGCCAGGCCACACGTATCCAAACACAGCTGTGACTTTATGGCCGTGTCTTGCCGCTCTGGACGTTTGTTTATGGTTTCTTTGTCTCCAGCTGCACCAGACCTGGTGCTGAACCCTCAGGTGGTGGAGCAGACCACGTACATAGAGGACCGGCCCATGTTCATGCTGCAGTGTGCGTATGAGGAGAACTGCCTGGCCTCCACGTCCAGCTCCACTCCGGCCAACTCGTACCGACGCCTGCTGCGCTTCTCCTCCCAGATCCACAACAACGGCCAGTCCGACTTCAGACCCAAAGCCAACAGGGAGAACTGGGTGTGGCACGACTGCCACCGGTCAGTTGCGTTCACCACACAGCAGGGTATTTGATTGGCAGTTCAAAAAGTATAGGAGACAAAAGACATGTATACTGTGGCTGTCCTGAAATTATAATGGTTTCTGTTCTTTTCTGTAACTGAATATCCACCGTATGCTGGGAAAAAAGTGTCCAAATGACCAGATATTGTCCAAGATCCACCAAAATCACCATCCAAAGTCAAGCGAGCTTTATATTATTCGAGTGGTTACTAGGTTTGGGACTACACATGGGGTCCCGTACATGAAATGCAATCTTTCTACCAGTGGGGTGAGAGGTTATGGTGGGTTTGCATCAAGTTTGAGAGATTTTGTCTTTGATTTTCCAGACATTACCACAGCATGGAGATCTTCACCCATTACGATCTGCTCAGCTTGAACGGATCGAAAGTCGCAGAAGGTCACAAAGCCAGTTTCTGTCTTGAGGACTCAGAGTGTGATGAAGGTTTGTAATTATACTTTGTTTATCATTTACATGGAAACCGGAATACCGTCTTGGTAACCGTCTTGTTGTTTATCCAGGCATTGAGAAGAGGTACGAGTGCGCCAACTTTGGCGAGCAGGGCATCACGGTGGGGTGCTGGGACACTTACAGACACGACATCGATTGCCAGTGGGTGGACATCACTGACGTCAAGCCTGGAGATTATTTGTTTCAGGTGGGCGGTCATTCTGTGACTTCAGGCCACCCATTAATGTACATCTAATTACCCACAATGCCGAAGTTTTCCATCTTTAGAGTTTTCCATCTTCAGGTCTCTCCACAGATATTTGATAGGGTTTAAAGTCTGGGCTTTGGCTTGGCCACTCAAAGACGCTCAGAGACTTTCCACTGAGACTTCTCCAGTGTTGTTTTGGCTGTATGCTTCAGGTCATTGTCCTGGTAAAACATAGACTCCTGCCCCAGTCTGAGTTTGTGTCGCTCTGGAGGACGTTTTCTTCAAGGATGTTCCATATTTGGCTGCATTCATCTGTCCATAAGTTCTTAAGTCTCCCTGTGCTGGCCGCTGAGATGCATCCCATAGCATGATGCTGCTTCCAGTGTACATGTTTTAGGTTTTAAAGTTCAATGCACCTTTTCTTTTTCAGATTGTTATCAACCCCAACTACGAGATTGCCGAGTCTGATCACACCAACAACATCGTGAAATGCAAGACTCGGTACGACGGCCATCGCATCTGGATGTACAACTGCCATATAGGTGAGATTATATTTGTCCTTTTATTTTGTCATTTGGTCAGGGTCTTTGTGAGTTCACTGGTAAATACTGGGTGCAAGGCAGAAATACCAAAGACTAGGCACCAGTTCATCTCGGGTTTGAGCGCCCAGTTCGCCAATAGCACCTGCTGAAATTCAAATCTGGATCTAATAAACAGAAATACTTAACATTAGTACTCTGGCAAACACAGCTTTAATACATATTTGGAAGGAAATAATTTGCTTTTGGCAGCTTTGTGGTTCAAACTTGACTTATTTCTTTTGACAAACTCTCCCCAAGGTTGTAAAGGTCTTTTTAATAAAACAGAATTCTGAAATTTTTCAGGATTGATGTCAGGGGCTTGGCTCGACAACACAAGCTCTAAATATTTTTTCCTGCATTATCAGGAAGTTCTGTCCAACGTTCCTTCGCAAAGTTGGCTCCACCTAGCATGTTGTTTAACCTGAAATGTGTAAAGTTTGTTGCTATTTCAGGTGGGAAATGTTGCCATCAAGAACACCAAGTTCTTAAGGAGTTAAAACTTGCCCCCCGTGGCTTCGCGGCTAGATCTATAGGACAGAAGTCTACTTATTATTGATGCTAAAAGTTAATTTACGTCTGCATTACTGACTCTCGTCCATCTGTTTTGCTTATCTCAGGTGGATCAGTGAGCGGTGAATCCGAGGAGATGTTTCCTGGACTTCTGAACAACCAGGTGATCCACAGATAAGAGAAGACGGAGTTTGGATGAAACAGCGGAGATGCTGAGAGCCTCGAACCACTACGTGTCCTTCCAGAATGCTCTGTGCCAGACATACCATCGCCACCTCGTTGGACTGAGATGCTCCAAACATTTGAAGACTGCTAGGCATGTGCCGATACTCCATTATGATGTTACAGTAATGAACATAAATATACATGAGCAGCGTAGAACAGAATCTCTAATGTCGTACAGAAATATGTGCAGTAGATGCCGTAGATGATTATCGGCAAAATGCCTAGCCAACGAAGGCCGCCCTGACCAGACTGGCTTCCAGAAACTAAAGCATGGATAAAAAGCCATAATGGCCCGGACGTCTTCATAACAAACTCCAGTCTATTCAAAGTGGAGCAAACTTCATGGACCTTGTTTCATCTGGAATATGTAGCTGTTTTTTTCCTCAGAAACCCAACGTAAAGACTTGTGTAGTTGTTTTACAAGAGCAGAGTAAACTGACTCCGGAAAAACCCATTAAAGAGAAGCCACGTGGAGATTCTGTTGCAACTACTTTATACCTGAATATTTCAATATTTTTCATTATTTTATGGTCTTAATTGTTATAAATAACTCTTAAAACGTATTTAAAAGCTTCCCCTGTCTGAAAATATGCACGCTAACAACAGTATTAGCATGGATTAGTTAGTATTGTTGTTTTTTCATCGAAGGTCACGTCCATATCCTGGTTTATTTAAGATCATATCAATGTTAGCTAGCATTAGTTATTTATTTTAAGTCAGGGATTAGTATTAAAACTGTACTTTATTCCTCATATTTGGTGCAGAATGTGGTTTTGTTTTGTTTGTATTCGGATCTGTGGTGCTAACAATAATCTATCCTCGGTTTTTAGAGGGTCATGTGACTGATTTTACGTTATGCTTACTTGAATGAATTTGCATTTGTAATGTTGTTTAGCGAGCAATAAATGTAAGCATTCAGAATCTTTTTGTATATTTTATCTATTTATTTATTTTATGTCATTTTATCAACCGCTAACGTTGACGCTAGTGAGGAACATCCTGGTCAGGACGCCAATCTCTCAAAGGGCTTCGACCAGCTCTTCTCCAGGTCAATCTGGGTATGTTGGCAACCATACCAGAAGGTGGCAGTGTGGTTTCAGCTAAGGGAAATGGGCTCATATAGGGTTAGGAACGCACAATGGCCACAAGGGGACGATCTTGTTTCAAAAGAACCAACATTGTGTTAGAACGGTTGAGCCACTACAAACCACCAGAACCTTTCCAATGCAGATAGCAGCAGATAGAGATGGTACTTCAAAATCTTCCACTGATGTTCACCTGGAATCAAATCTGGTGAGTGTTGAAGCAGCAGATTCATGATTTTCACCCTCAACAAACCATTTAGTGACTCTTCATTACCTGTGGATTGAAGGTCATTGTGGAAGGTACCACACCCATGACAGAAGCATTTGACCTACTGATGACTTTATCACTTTTGCATATGGAAACTCAAACTCAAACCAGCCCCACTTCGGCTTATTAGTTTAATAAAATGCTTTTTCGTGTCTGCTTTATCCTGGTCGGGGCTGTGGTGGGTCTGGCTTGTGTGGAATCACTTAATGCAATGCCAGAACACATCATGGACAGGACACCAATCCATAGTGGGGCCTCGGCACCCCCCTTCCCCTATCTGTATGTATGATAGCTACACTGGGGATTCGAACCCTTAATCGCAATCGTAGTGGACTAGTGTAATTTACCACTTCACAGCCTGAGCGCCTATAAATAATCAAATGTGTTGTGATTTATGTAATATTTTGTGTTCAAGGATTTAAAGTCATTAAATGTGACAAATATATCAGGTATTAGGCTCTATCAGATCAATTACACTAACCCTAATCTCAGCGGTGCTATTGGCCAGCCGGGTGTCTGTCCAGGCTATTTCTGCCTTGTTTTCCTGGGAAACACTGGGCACAGAACCTGCTGCAACCCTGACCAGAATAAATCAGTTGATGAAAATAAAAAGAAATGAAAAATACCTTATCAGGCAACCAAAAAGGGGTCTGATACTCTTAATAGAACTCCATTATTTAAATATTCATAAGACATTTCTGTAACTACTAAGGTGAATGTGTTTATTTATTTAAATGTTGTAGTTTCTCAGTAACTACATAATAATTGTTGTTTATAATAATGACCTGACGTAGCTTTGCATGGAAACGTGTCAGCGTGTTTATGGAAGGGAATTTATTTCGGTGGGGTTCAGTAACCACATACAGTACATGCATGTAATGGAAAACGAGCAGGAACCCCCGAGCACCGTCTTCCCTACAGCGCTGCAGAGCTGAACTAAAATCCTCGGCTTAATTACCAGATAATTGTCTTAATTACAGGAACTATCATGTACGTTCAGGTAGGATTCTAGGTTACGTTTTTATTTGAGCAAACGTTCATTCATGGTCAACAGTAAGTGTACAGTTAGCTAGATTTGTCCTTACAGTGGCTACACATGAATAATAATTTAATTATTAAAAATAATAAAAATAATAATAAACAGTCCTGGGTTTTTATAAAAGATTTGGTTGGATTTGGCGGTGGGTTGGTAGATTAACATAAAACCCTAAAAGGAAGAAAACTGCTGTAAACAAAGAAGGAATTTTGGTGTAAAACAAAAAAGTTAAGAAACAAAACTAATAAAAACAGAAACAGGTTAAAAGAAATAAAAGATGAAGAGCTGGATGCTCTCTCTGGACTTTGACTCGGCCACCCAAAAACTGTAATTATTTTTTATTGCTTTTGTATGTTAGATTACTGTTCTGCTGCAAAACCAAATAACACCTCAGATCTAACTGACAGCCAGCATTTACTCTCCTGGAAAGGCTTTCTGTAGGATTCTGGGGTGACTGTGGGGATTTGTACCTGTTTAGACAAACCGTTTTTAAAAAGCTGGAAATATTTATTCTAGATGATTAATTCCCTAAACCCATTAGACATGAATAAATCCTTAAAAAGAGCGTCCACATAGTTTTGGCCATACTGTGACCAGCTCAGCATGCATGAACGCTTGCATGCCTTTACTTATTTACGTGAGCACACATTTAGTGGTTTATATTTGAAGCTCTGCTTTTCGTCGCCCGTTCTTCAGTGCTGACTATGATTGAGCAACAGCGAATCTGAAACAATTTCAGCTTTGTTCCGCGACCACGTGCGTCACATGCTCAAAATTTCCAGACCTCCTTGGCGTCCAAACCTCTAAACCTTCCCCATCTTTATACGAGGCATGTTTTATGTTGTTTAATAACTTAAGCTTATCTGAGATCGTTCGATGATGAATACGGCAAGGATCTGAGGTGGAGACGCCTGCTTGTGTGCCTGAAAGCTCACGATGTAGGAACGCCGCACACGCCCGTGGTGAAGAGGACACTGTGCAGATCCTCCTTAAATAAATCCTCCTCCATTTATTAAAGATGAAGTGCTTATATGGTGCCATTCTGCCGGACCAGTGCTGGGTTTAAAAGTGAAGAGAATACGTTAGGTCAGGTAGGGTTGAGGAGTTTAGTGAGGCGAGTTGTCTGTAAGGCAAACCTGGAATGTGCCCACAGCTCAAAAGATCAGCACACCATCTTAAACTGGTTTAAGAAAATATAAAGTCCCAACCGCTAAAGGTTATGTGGCCAAGACCCGTTGATGCCAGTGGACATTAAGGCTATGGCATCACCAACAGAGGGGCTGCTTTGGCATCATCCCGCTGATGAGGTGCATTAAACCCTTCAGTTTATGGGGCTGCATAGAAAAACCACCCATGCTAACTCCCATCCATTATAGGAATCGGGCTTTGGAGTAGTGGCTGATTTGCACATAATGCATCGTTTACCCTCAGAAACGATGCCACCAGGATGCGTTTTATGACCATCCACAGAAGATGGTATTGGCCTGGTACCAGTCCATGTCTATGTTGGTCTAGTGAGCCTAATATTGTGGCTCATCTGTGTAAATGTACCCTAGGATAGACCATCGCCCATTTCTTTGTCAAGCAAATAATAACATTCATCCAAGATTTCAATCACAGACTGTAGCCACATGCTCTTATGATCTAAGGTTAAGCAGCAAATACCCTAAAATCCTTCCCAGTTTTTTGACAGGTAAGGAATGGATTTATTTCAATCACAAATTCTCCCTGCACGATGTTCTTGGCTTGCGGTCCTTGAGGCCTGCCAGCATTTGCATGACTTCGGTAAATCAGCTGTAAAAACCAGAGTGCCATAACAGATTTTATCCCCAATGTGTTCGGCGCAGAACAATTAGCGCTCAGCAAGCCAAGCGAGGCCGGAGAACCGGAGGATCTTTGCTGTTTCTGGATGGACTCAGAGGTTCGGGAAGCAGGTGGCAAAACAATCAGAGTCCGATACGCACGTAAATAAATTTGTAAAGTAAGAACGTCTTAATTGCTTTATGCTCACCAGGGGTGAAACTGATGCGCTGACTAAACTGTGAGACCCATAAACTCATGGAAGTGAAGGTCAAAGCTTCAGCATTTTGCAGATGGCGAAAAGAACAAAACAAATCCTTTCGGAATGCACTGACGGATTTGAACAAAATCAGACGCAGGAGACCACCCTGGCTTCAGAATGAAACAAGGTACGGGCCAAATTAAAACCATTCGGACTGACTTGAAGCGGCAGACACGAGTGCTTAAAGAGAAGGAGGAGGAAAAAGCTCTGGGATTCGATCCCCGCTTTGAGTGTCAGCTCAAGCTTTTAGAAAAATGAAGAGCGAGAGTTCGGGAACCAGAGCGAAAAACAGCCGAATCATGAGAGAGAGAATGCATACTTGGAAACGACGAGGAGGATAAAGCGCCAGGATTTGCATCGTTCCTCTGATTGCGCTCCAAGTTATGCTTCTCTGTACCCCTGGAATTTCCCAGCAGGATCTAGTGGATCCAAGAAAGCCACGGTGAGAGCGTTTCGGCCCCAAGCAGCCCGGCTTAAACCAGAGGGGGGCGAAATTTCAATCCACACTTCTTTCCATTACATCAGGCATTAATTCTTTTAAGTCTAAAAGCACCACCGCTGAACCGCATCTGGGTTTTCTCAGGCTTCAAATGCTGACCACGATTCTGATGTATAAATCCAAGCTGGGGGTAGTTTATGATCAAGGCTTTGGGCCCTGAGTAGATAATGGGACAGTTGGACAGGTCAATGCCCTTAACTTGTAAGAGGGAAGTCCAAGCAGCTTAGTGATTCCTCAAGATGGCACTTTGGACCGACACACAACTGATTCAAGTTCGTTCACCTGCCGGGAAGCCCAAGATTTTGCGTGGCGACCCTTGGGAAGGTGAAGATGATGGGGATGATGATTAAAGGGAGCCTAGAGGACCAAAACTATCCAGAAGAATGACAGCTTACCGAGGCAGAGGACCAAGTGGAAGCTGTCATGGGGAGCAAAATTCATTTCGCTGCTCCTGGGGCTTCCAATTTTAAGGTTCTCAAAGTGTACTTGTCCAAGGGAGGAGATATGTACTGTGGGATGATTTCCATAATGAACATCTGCAACATCTGCATTTCAGGTTCATTGCAGGAGTCTCCTTTCATGGGGCCAAGCAATCATTTTTGGAACACGATGCCAGAAGCGATTTACCTTTAATGCCTTTTTACGGTGGAAAAAACCCTCGAATCCATCCCTTGTTTTCCGTGCTTACACTCTCAGCTTAGGTGGAACCTGTTCTTTACAGTGACTTCATTTAATCAAAACCCTTTCCAGACCGTTTGATTGGTTTTCCTAATTACTGCTTCAGCCCCAGTTTGTCTGTCACTGGTCTGTAAAGTGAAATTTCCTGCCGTGATGCTTCATCAATCCTGGCTGGCAGAAGTGTGCTCATATAACGACTGCCGGCCGCCGTGAAGTCATTTATTCGTCACCCACCAAGGCGTCGGCCCATGGCGCAACCAATGCGCAAGGTGTATTCATGCCTTTTTTTGGTTCGTTAATCGTACGCCACTGTTTATTCCAATTCGAGGTTTAAAATTTCCGTTGGGAGCGATTCAGGCTCCCGTCGAAGCTTTCGGAAATAAACAACTTGATTTTCCTACATTGAAACAAGCGGTGTTATTAAAGCTGTCTTAAGCTATTTCATGCCACAACTTAAGGCCACCCTGGTTGTGGATGGAGCTACATAAGACTCAGACTCAGAGTGGCACAACGGCAAAAAATTCACCCTTTCCTCAAGACGATATCATAGACATCTGTGGTTAATATCTGTGTGGAACGTGGGTGTTCCTCTCTCATCTGTTGGTCAGTGAGACACCAGCCAGGTATCCGCCAGCTTCAATGCAGTAGAAGGTGAGTAGTCGGCTCCTCCAAGTGTGGTCAGTAAATGTATGCAGGAGCCGACTGTACATTTTTAAGTAACTGGATACGGTTGAATTGGAGGGGAAGTGGGGTAATGGGGGCATAATTCTTTTCATGACACAACTCGAAAGCACTAACTCACCCTGAGACCAAGGGGCAGCTTAAAGTAGCCTGTTGACTTACCGTGGGAGGAATCGAAAGTACCTGAAGTCTGTATGGACTGGACTGGAACGGCTGCTCCAAGTCTAACTGTACAGTACCTCTGACTACCAAAATAGTGGCCGCTTGAAAAGTAAACAGTGTGGAAGCTGTAGATCCTTGATGGAGGTCAGGAGTGGCACTGGACTGGGTAATATCTCATAGCCTCCAGGAACCTTCATCAATGCAGGTCAAATGCATTGCCATTATGGTCCTCTCTTAATGATCAGAACCTCGCTGACCTACAAGGAACCCACAGTGGAACCTGTTGCAGTCGAACTTCACCCGAACTGAACTCCTGATGCACGGTCACGCCAGAATCGGAACACCTCCAGCGAACCACCCCATTCAACCCTGGAGCTGCAAAACAGCAAACCGTATCGGCCCGGGTCCCTTTCCTGGCCTCCTCAGAGGTGAGATTTGACCATTTGTGCCACTCGCTCTGATCTCCCGCTGCTTAACTGTCCGACAGAGTGCTTTTATTAGCGCTCGGCCTCCTTTATTGGAGCTGTGATTGGTCTCTAATGGAAACGGTATCTGTCCTCGCAGGCTTGCCTGGCCTTAATTTATGGCCGCTGGCATTGAGCGTTGCTTTTGTAGGCCCCATGCGGAGAGCAGAGAGGGTCTACAGAGGACCAGGATGATGTCATTTGTTTAGGTTCACTGCTGCGTCAGCGAAAAATAGCAGTAAAACGTATTTGATATACATGATTTGATATACAGCTTTATGTATTGTTCTGTATGTGGATGACCGACTCAGAGTCGGCACCTTGGCAGAATCGAGTCAGTGGCATTACTCTTGATGTCTAGTGAATGAGACATGGCTTCTTTAACAACCTCCAGGAATTAGGTGTTCCTGGTGCGCATCAAAGACGAAAGCATGAACTCCCACCCTGCTTCAGAGAATTGGGTCCTGTTACTGTACATCACTGCCAGTGAAAAAGCTGTGCCATCTGAACCCAACAGACCAGTTATGTAACACCAGTTATCTCTATCCATTAGTCCCAGTGACGAGAGCATGTTTTTGGTACCTATCAATCCCAATGAAGAAGGGGTGATCTCTGTACTTATCAGACCCAGTGGGAAGGCATGGCCTCAGTGACCGTCCAAGTACAGAAGGGTGCCCTTTTAGGTTGCCCTCTTGGAGAGTCTCCAACTGTAGTTCATCAAAATCACTGACGAGGAGTTGGGTCAAAACCACATTTCAAAACGTTCTACACCACATGAAACATCAGATTAATTCTCCAAGTTGTTGTAAGTATAATTTAACCCATTATAGGTTTTTTGGAGAAAGGATTATGTGTTACAGAAACGTGTAATTAAAGACTTCTGGTCTTTAATACGGGTGCAATTATCATACCACCTTAAAAGTGATGCAGGATGAATCCAAAGCGTTTCTGAGATATCAAAGACGCACTGTGGCTTAGATCTGTCCCATGATGCAACACGGCACTTGCAAGACTTCAGCTCAGTCTGCGATTAGTATGTTAATCCACTGGCTTCAGTACGCTAACCAGACGCAAGAGGCCAAAGGTTCGGTCAACATCCAAAAGGTCACATGTTCCATCCACATCCAGGAGTTACTCCTTGGAAGGGACGTGTACACTTTATGGTCTTTATGTGGACACGTGTTTATCCGTTACATTTGGATTTGCATTAGTTTTTGGAAACACCCACTTCTTCTAACTTGGCGGCAACAGTTCAGGGAGTTCAAGGTCCATAAGACATGCTTTGACAACTTTGCTGTAAGGGAACCCATCCCTGAGTTCAACCCTGTTGGACACGAACTAGAACTGTGATTGCGAGTCAGGTCTTCTACTCCAACACCACTCATACTGATGTCACAAATACCTGACTGAATGGTCACAAATTTCCCCAGACAATCCGGAATCTTGTGGAACACCCTTTCAGAAGAGTGTAGAGTGAGGGCAATCTTTGCTTGGTGGTGATGAAGCCCCGGTCTCACTTGACTGTGGACGGTGTCGCCCACGTTCGAGCGGCTTCTCATTCCTGGAGGACGTGTTTGTGAGAGGGAGATGGAGGAACCAGCGGATGAACGGTAGCTTTGCTGATGAGCACGGAGCAAAAACAATGGGAAGCAGATGTGGAGATTTGAGGCGCTGCGGAAAAGGCAGAGCTCTTCTTGGAACGCCGGCTGGCCGGTAGCCAGCGAGAACACGAATGGAAAAGATTCATGAGGCTCCAGGTACTTTGTAATCCGAGGTTAAGCCGGCAGGGCATGATGATGGCTGATCGGAGATCGACGGGCTTTATGTTGACCTGATTCTGAACGTGTCCTGCACCAAGAAACATCTGCAGGTGTTTTGGAGAAGTAGGAAGGGTTCAGGCTGGTCAGAAGATTTTCCAGTGGTGTGACCACTGTTGGTTTCTCTTAATATTGAATCATCCTCAACTCTTGGTCTGAAGGTCCATCCATCATTGGTAGCAGTCATCAATCCAAAATCAGCCAAATTCACTTACCCAATATGGAGATGCACTTTTAGAACAGGGACCATGTTGCTTCCTGGTCCAGGTTCAGTTTGCAGCTCCACTGCCTCAAAATGCCACAAGCTGGTTCATCCAGAAATGAAGGTTCTTAACTCTTAAGAGCTCTGAGGTCGTGTCATAATTATGAAATAACTCTGATTGAATCTATTGGTCTTCATTAGGTCCCAGCAACCATCCCTGTTTAGAAAAAAAGCTGTTGGGTTACCAAAGCCATTTTTAAAGCTCTAGGACTCCACCAAACCACACTGTGAGCCCTCAAGAATGGAAGTCCTGAATTAATTCCAAGATGCTAAAACCAGCATTTTATGTCTGACCAGTAATCCCTATTTTAGGAGTGGTGTAGGTGTGGGACCTGCCGGGAGTCCTCTACAACAAATCATTCTAATAACAGCGTGTTGCCCCCCCCGTAACCCGAAACATGCCTGGAGCGAGAGATGTCACAGAGCAGAAAAACATGTCACCGTTTATGAGACGTTACACGCCGGTCGGGTTTGTAATTCGGCCCCCAGTGGCCTGCAGCTCGGTGACTTCACCCCACAGAGAGCAGGTCTGCTCTTCCCGAAATTGCATATTAGAAAATTTCAAGCCACTTCCTGCATCCTCTCGTCGTTTTTTTTATATACGGGTGAACGAGCCGGTGGGCTGAGGGGGACGGGGGAAAGATCCAGTCTAAAATTCAAAACATATCCCACCGGCGTTTGGATTTAATTAGCAGATATTTTAGCTTTCATATTTTTCAGCTCCACGCCCGGGGACCCGGCTTATCCGAAAGAACATTCTGCACTGTTATTCTGATTCATATCTGGGAAACAATCCGCCAGCTCATCTGGGGAAAATATTTGATATTCAAGTGTTTGTCTTGTTTCCATGACAGATATGTTTACGTTATCTGAGGGACAGACACAATCGGTAGCTGCTAGTCAACAGAACCTTCATGTAACCAGACAGCAGTAAGATTTATCTTCATCCCTGAGTTTCTAAAAATCCAGAGATGTCCAGGACATACATATAGAAGCACTTTGTAGTTCTACAATTACTGACTGTAGTTCATCTGTTTCTCTGCATACTTTTTAGCTGCTTTTCATGCTGTTCTTCAATGGTCAGGACTCCCACAGGACCACCACAGAGCAGGTATTATTTAGGTGGTGGATCATTCTCAGCACTGCAGTGACACTGACATGGTGGTGGTGTGTTAGTGTGTGTTGTGCTGGTATGAGTGGATTAGACACAGCAGTGCTGCTGGAGTTTTTAAATACCGTGTCCACTCACTGTCCACTCTATTAGACACTCCTACCTAGTCGGTCCACCTTGTAGATGTAAAGTCAGAGACGATCGCTCATCTATTGCTGCTGTTTGAGTCGGTCATCTTCTAGACCTTCATGAGTGGTCACAGTACGCTGCCCACGGGGCGCTGTTGGCTGGATATTTTTGGTTGGTGGACTATTCTCAGTCCAGCAGTGACAGTGAGGTGTTTAAAAACTCCAGCAGCGCTGCTGTGTCTGATCCACTCATACCAGCACAACACACACTAACACACCACCACCATGTCAGTGTCACTGCAGTGCTGAGAATCATCCACCACCTAAATAATACCTGCTCTGTGGTGGTCCTGTGGGGGTCCTGACCATTGAAGAACAGCATGAAAGGGGGTAACAAAGCATGCAGAGAAACAGATGGACTACAGTCAGTAATTGTAGAACTACAGAGTGCTTCTATTTGGTAAGTGGAGCTGATAAAATGGACAGTGAGTGTAGAAACAAGGAGGTGGTTTTAATGTTATGGCTGATCAGTGTATAAACCTTTGACCTCAACTTCAAGTAGGTGTTAAAAGTCCTGGTCCTTAGTGTTAGCTTCTATTAGTTTCAGCAGGATTTGCTTATTAGCTCACTGTCCACAGTCCTGGCTGTTTGTTCATTTGGACTCCCAAGAAACGAATGGACTGAGTTTGAAACGCTGTATAAACTGTCCGGTCTAATTTGTGGTATCCTGCTAAAATGCTGACTTGCGGTTGGCACCAACGACCGACCCTGTTCCCATGCACTGGGATGAACTGTGACATAAAAGCGAAAGACTTTAAGACGAGTAAATAAAATGTTTTTTTTGTGTTTTACTTGCCGCCTCAAAGCAAACCAGCGCTGGAAAAGAGGGACTTTAGTAAAACCCCACAACAACCACAATAAACAAAACCCCAAAATTTTAAATGTCAGTTGGAAATGTCTGGGTACGTTACAAAACCCTAATCTTAAGAGTTTTTGTATAACCACTAATTCTTCTAAAAAAATCTTCCATCTATACAGCCGAATGTTCCCTCTGGTACGACCCTTAAACATCCATTAAATTAAATTAGGAGTCCATTAAATGCCAAAACAATAAAGTTTATAGTGGTCAGGTGACCACCTCCTTGTTTCTACACTCACTGTCCATTTTATCAGCTCTACTTACCATATAGAAGCACTCTGTAGTTCTACAATTACTGACTGTAGTCCATCTGTTTCTCTGCATGCTTTGTTAACCCCCTTTCACCCTGTTCTTCAATGATCAGGACCCCCACAGGACCACCACAGAGCAGGTATTATTTAGGTGGTGGATCATTCTCAGCACTGCAGTGACACTGACATGGTGGTGGTGTGTTAGTGTGTGTTGTGCTGGTATGAGTGGATCAGACACAGCAGTGCTGCTGGAGTTTTTAACTACCTCACTGTCACTGCTGGACTGAGAATCGTCCACCAACCAAATATATCCAGCCAATAGCGCCCCGTGGGCAGCGTCCTGTGACCACTGATGAAGGTCTAGAAGATGACCGACTCAAACAGCAGCAATAGATGAGCGATCGTCTCTGACTTTACATCTACAAGGTGGACCGACTAGGTAGGAGTGTCTAATAGAGTGGACAGTGAGTGGACACGGTATTTAAAACCTCCAGGAGCGCTGCTGTGTCTGATCCACTCATACCAGCACAACACACACTAACACACCACCACCATGTCAGTGTCACTGCAGTGCTGAGAATCATCCACCACCTAAATAATACCTGCTCTGTGGTGGTCCTGTGGGGGTCCTGACCATTGAAGAACAGCATGAAAGGGGGTAACAAAGCATGCAGAGAAACAGATGAACTACAGTCAGTAATTGTAGAACTACAAAGTGCTTCTATATGGTAAGTGGAGCTGATAAAATAGACTGAGTGTAGAAACAAGGAGGTGGTTTTAATGTTATGGCTGATAGGTGTAATTGTCATGCTGGAACAGGAAAGGACCTAGACGTGGATTCTGAGGAACTGTAGGAACTGGATGACAGGATCATGAATTCTAGATCTTGGGGTGAAGTAACAGTTGTTAGAAGCTTTTGGGCTGAGAAATGAAGCAAAAGCCAACGATTTAATTACATTCGGCTTTTTATTGAATTAGAAGGAAACACACAGCTGGGAAAATGCAGTAAAATCCGACTGCGCCGAGACTGCGGCACTTCATTAAGACGCCGCGATTTTCCTTCTGATTTATCGAGTTCGCGTCCCAATTTATCGCCTCCGCGTCCTGATTTATCACTCCGGGCTCGGCGGAGGGACGCAACATGCTTCTTGGAGTCAATTTGGGGATAATCTTCCCCTCCAAATAGATCTCCGCTCTAGTCGGCCCGTAAATGGAAGGATGTGGATCGCTACGCGGCACCCGCAGGTTTCGTAACAAGGAAGGGGGGGTCGCGAAGGGAGATGGGGTTTAAAAAAAGAAAATAAAGTCTCTCCATGTGCAGTAAATCTTTTTCAGATTCATTTACAGACGCACAAACTGATCTGAGATCTGAAACCGGCTCATTGAAGGTTTTATTTCATTCATTCACCAGCGTGTTTGTTTCAGATCGTACTCGGGTCTGGAAGCAATCGGACCTGCCTGAGAAAAGCAGTTTCCGATTAAGGAATGCAAACGCTACGTGGGGAGCGAGAGAGCAGTGCAGGATGGGTAAACATTTAGCGGGATTGAATACCACAGACATGTGGGTCTGACCGAAAGCTTGTGAAGTCTTAATGCTGCTATGACTATAAAAAAATGACAGTTTCCGGAGGAGTAGCTGGAAGTAGAAGGTAGAAAACAAGAATCTGTGATCTCGTTCTCTTCAACCTTTATTTAACTGACAATAGTACAAAGAAAAGGCTTTTAATGGTTTGGAAGAAAGGTTAGCACTTTACCCATCTACTGTACATAATATTATGGAAAGATTCAGGGAATCCGGAAACATCTCAGCCCGTGTTGGGCGTTTCTGGAAACCATCGTTACCTTCAAGCCCTCTGGCAGCGTTCCATGATGATACCACTCTGATAAATACAGCTCCATGGACTTGGCTGTACTTCAGAAAACCATTGTCATTTCAACACAGGTTGCAGGCATCAAACTCTAAATTCAAAACTCTAAGCTCAATCCTCCTCGTCACGTTTAATAACCTGGAAGAAAAGCATTTTCCAGCCTTTTCACTCTCTTATGAATCATCTTCTGCCTGGGTGTAGCTTCAGACAGGTTTATCATTAAATGAGAAGTGGTGTGTGTTCCCGCCCAAGATTTACGACTTGTTTTCCTACCTGTCCGCCCCCCTGCAGTTTGGAAACGGATGGCGCTAACAGTTTACGGCGAAGACGCCCACTGCACCGAGCTCCTTTACAAGCTCACAGTTGATGCGTTTTCATTAACCCTGTCATCTGTAGGTCGTGTTTCCATGACGCCGGTAAGCAGAGCTGGATGATTTCAGGGGTGGAACATTTCCATAACTCCAAAACAGAGGTGGGGCGCAGGAGCTTTGTTGGCTTTACAACGTGCGAGTTGCTACGGGCATCCCGGGAGCACCAAAATAAAGAGCCTTTAAACTACATCTACTGTAGATTTGGGTTACTCAACTCAACGTTCACTGGCCTGAGAAGTTTCTGATGTTCCATGGTCCCTTAACCACCTTGGAAAACCTTGATCTGTAATCGCTGGAAGAAGAACCTATGGACCATCCCTGACTGGATCGCCTGAGTAAGGGTGTCTGTTGTCCAAAGACCTCAGACCACCTGATGTGATCCCATTGACAGCAAGACATTACAAACATGGAGCAACCTGTATGTGTCTGATCCACTCATACCAGCACAACACACACTAACACACCACCACCATGTCAGTGTCACTGCAGTGCTGAGAATGATCCACCACCTAAATAATACCTGCTCTGTGGTGGTCCTGATCATTGAAGAACAGCATGAAAGGGGGTAACAAAGCATGTAGAGAAACAGATGGACTACAGTCAGTAATTGTAGAACTACAAAGTGCTTCTATATGGTAAGTGGAGCTGATAAAATGGACAGTGAGTGTAGAAACAAGGAGGTGGTTTTAATGTTATGGCTGGTATATGAAGGTTCTTTACTCTTTATCACATATTTGTTTTGAACTCACCATTGTACTCACTTCAAAATCCCAGAGATCCTTGGAGAACCTTCTCTTTAGAAGCTCTTTGTTGTAGAAAACCTTTTAGGGTACCAGTGAAGCAGTAAAGAATCAAGTTTAAGTCTCCCTAGAGCGCCGTTAATCTTAAACTGTTCTTGTTCACTGACCACAAACATTTTTGAAGTGGTTCTTCTTAGGAACTCTTTGCTGTTGAGATCTTTTTAAGGGTTTTTTGGTGAACGAGTGAATCCCACAACACAGCAGAGAGGTAAGGTCAGTGATTTTGAGGATGCAAACTGGTCTGTAATCGGCTAAACAGAGTCGTGCTCCAGTATTGTGCTTTTATTTGGTTGAGTTTTGGTGTTTGTTTATATGTTCTGTTTATAGAGACTGGTGCAGCCTCGGAGACTTGGGTTTTCACCCAAACATCTCTTCCACTGCCAGGTCTTGGAATGGAAGGAAAATTACACGTGACTCTTGACCTCGGCTTTTTTATTCACAGGTAATAACGGCGCTCGTAAACCAGGGAAGACATTCGGTGTGTTTTCATTGCTAGGAAAAAAACTCTTCGCCCAACATCGTCTGGAACGTTTCCCATACGTGCGTTCGCCCCGGGCTTTCGGGAATCTGACAGTGAATAAATCAAATTTGAGGCTTTGCGGTTCTCTTCAAGAAACCAAACGCTCATAAATCAAAATGTGTAATTAAAAACTGAGGGGAAAAAAAGGCCTAATTCTTAACGAGCTCTGCCAGAACGGAGCTAAATCAGAAATCCAGGCCTGGTACGATGATGGAAATCCCATTTTCGGAGTGACTTAGGAGAAAGGACCCCTTCCATCACCGCTGGGAAAAGAAACAGGCTGTAAGTGTAGAAGTGTAGAGCTCCAAACCCAGGTAGAAGAGTCGCGTTGGTCCAACATTTGAACAATGAGCCCATTTACCACAGTTCCAAACGCACCAGGTACTTCTGCACTGCAGGTACCTAAATAAATACCATTTAGGATTGAAACCCCGTCAAAACTCCAGCATTTAAACAAATTACAATTACTAGAACAAAAAACCTGTGTACCTAGACCTGGACCTGAAATGAAACAGAACCCTCATAGTGGAACACAAATGGATCCAGTATATTCAAACTGGAAGCTTTGTTACTGGAACTGGTACCAAAACATTAAAGAACTGAAGCTTTATGACTGGGACTATTAGGTTTGCGATTGGAACTGTAACCCAAGTAGAAGCTTTGTTGGTAAAACTGGTACTTTTGATACTTGAACTGTACTTGTTCCTCAGATTTTTTAAAAATATCTCTGTTTATGCTTAAAAATACACACATTTATGTTTATATTTGCCAAGATAAACGGCATGACGCTCATAAATCTGAAGTGGAAAAAAGCACCAGATGTATATAAATAAATAAATAAAAGAAAGCCCAAATGTTTTCTGTTTATAGAGACTTTTATAGAAACCCAAAGATTTTTTAAAGTTTGAGGTTGTATGAGGTCAGTAATGGTCTTCAGACAGTACGTGGAACCTTGTGTTTGCCTTGTTGTACCAAGTATTCCTTAGTAAACACGTCAACCTCAAACTTGAGTTGAATTGCAGCACGTCCTTTATTTAATCAATTTTTTTCTATCGTTCACATGATCGTATCTTTCCAAAATCCGAGCCGAGAAAACCCTCAGCATTAGCAGAAGGAACGAAGGACGTTGGAGGAAGAAGATGGATGGAATGACGGCACGGCCGTGGTCGCCAACGCGCCATGAGTTCCCTATTAGACCCCAAGCCGAGCCAAAACCCCGCAGAGCTCCTGCGCCGCGTCGGAAACGCTCTCGTCCGTCTGCTCTCGTTTCATCTGGACATATTTCAATAAAGGAACTCGTCTGCGTTGTCCTGTGCCAAGCGAAACCAGGATCATATTAATTCACCAGATAAACGAACACGAACACCAGAGACCGCCCGTTTCCTCCAGAACATCTTTAATCTCTCTTGGAACTCTTTCCTAAAATGTGAAATGGTTTGTGATGGAATATTTCCAGTTCCTTGAGGATAAAACAGGTACTTAAGAGTCTGGAACACAGAGATTCAGCCGTGTTTCGAACTTGCTGTTTGAGAAGAACATGGACAGATCTTTACCTGGTTTTCATTAAACTACTCACCAATAATGCAAGAAGTGTGTTTAGGGGATTTATTATCATGAAAAATCATGTGGTCATCACCTGGTCTTATATTTCCTGTCTGAAACCCTTGGATTTACTGGTTTCCACCAGTTGCTATTGTGGATCCTTCTTGATACTTACCAGTGTGGGTTGAAGGCATCCTGTGGCTTCTTTAAGGGCGTGGTAGCAGAGCATACACAATCGATGATGGGGCATTTTGGACCCAGTAAGAACAGCCTGAATACCAAGAGCCCAACCACCAAGAGCCCAACCACTTACTTTCCTTTGGCGCAATGAGCAACCTCCCATGGGTCCTGCAAGTACTGGCTTTTAGGGACTTTTAGTCCCTCAACATTGTGCCCCCCCTCCTTTGATATTTTGAGGATACCATGTAAATAAAAACATGGTCACCTTTAGCCAATCAAATGGTCAGCTTCCTGGACTCTCGACTATGAACTGGCCACTTCATGGCTTTATGCTCCAAGGTTCTTGGACCCACATGATCATCACTTTTTTGCAGTCGAGGTGGGTATATTGCTGCTCACGCCTCCTCTGACCCGCACGCAACCCTTAATGGAACCCTTTTTCACCCATGCACTCTGCACAGGCGCCTCTCTATCCGCCAATCAGGGTCCTTACATACACAGCATTTGAAGACCCCGCCCACATATTCCGGTTATCCCTCCCTGCAGGCACTGCCAATTATGCCCGCTAGATGGCCCCAGCCGACCGGTGACAATGCCGAGTTTTGAACTGAGGAGTTCAGAATCTCGCGCTGGTGTGCTAGCGGAATATCCTGCTGCGCCACCTGGGTGCCTTAAGAAATATTGTTGATCATATTTTTCTGCTTTGAAGCTTTAAACTTGGCTCATACAACAAGTTGGCGAATGCACACGGACATTGAGGGGCACGTCTAGACGCGACACTTATCGTGTGGTGGGCGTGGCTTATCAGGTCCACATGGCTCAGTCTGTTTAAAGGTGGCACCAAACAGGAATGGAGCAAAATTTTGTTTAAAACTGGGAACAGCGACGGAGACTTTAGGAGGTCGTGACGGGATCGAGGTTTGCGGACGTCTCAGAGATTCAGACCCGTGTGACGGAAGTGTGTTGTGTTTGTTAGACATTCTTTTAAAGGTCAATAACTGAATGTTCTGTGTATATCATGTTTTGTTGTTTTTATTGTAACATTCGCCCAACTTTTTGTCCACACCTCGTATATCAAAACCACAAAAATGAATTCCTCAGGTCTCGGGTTAGGTCCAGACGTGCTTCATGTTTTAGCTTATTTAATTAATTTGCGAGACCTGCTTTGGCCAACAAGTCCAGAGATTTTAATCCGACGTCCAGTTGGCTGCACATCCAGGATAAATAAATACAAAGACAGTTTGCTGGAAGCCACGTTGATGACGGTAAATTTTCTTTCTTTCCAAGCATGCAGTAGATGAACTGATATGAACTCCACACAGCCAGGAGTCACTTAGCTTAACACGAGGCTCTAAGTGACCTGAAATCGCAGAGAAACGTCGTTAACGCGAGTGTTTACACGCGCTAACGTTAAACAGCGGACCCCGCGGGGGTTCTGCTCAGCGTCGAGATGCAATGTCACGGACCGATGCTTCTGCCCGAGCGCGCCATCGGAGAGGCACCAAAGCACACGGTCCTGCGTCTGGTGAGTTTCACGCCCGGAGCGGCAGAATTCCTTCAGCTCCATTTATTCGATCAGCAACGCTGTCGAAACGTCACATACCATCCCAACCCGACATGACGGATGAAAGAATAAATTACAACGGCGTCGACGGCGCAGATCAGAAACGCTACGTTCCGTCCTCGCTTTACATCGAATGAATTACAAAAAACGATCTCGGCATCAACGGTTCACGTCGGAGCCCGGACCCGACCGAATCAAAACAAACCCCCGCATCTGAAATATGGCAGCTGGTGAATTACAGCGGGGAGGAAAGACAAGCAGCGGGACATGATTTGCGGATCGGAACGCTTGGCCGATTGAAACGTGGAGACGGAGCGGTGTCGTAATGGATGTAATCTCTCCCAGATGGAGCTCGTGTGGGTCCGACCCGCTTCACGTCCTCGCAGAACACGAGAAACTCAGAAACTTTTCTGTTCATTTAGGTTAAATATCTGATATTTAATTAATTTATATTAATTCTAATTATTATAAATAATCAGGTCTCATATCTGCACTCATTTAAAGGGAACCTGAATCAACAATCTTTTCTTATCTCATCTTATATGATCTATACACCGATCGGCCATAACATTAAAACCACCTCCTTGTTTCTACACTCACTGTCCGTTATATCAGCTCCACTTACCATATAGAAGCACTTTGTAGTTCTACAATTACTGACTGTAGTCCATCTGTTTCTCTACATGCTTTGTTACCCCCTTTAATGCTGTTCTTCAATGGTCATGTGGTGGATGATTCTCAGCACTGCAGTGACACTGACATGGTGGTGGTGTGTTAGTGTGTGTTGTGCTGGTATGGGTGGATCAGACACAGCAGCACTGCTGGAGTTTTTAAACACCTCAATGTCACTGCTGGACTGAGAATATTCCACCAACCAAAAATATTTAGCCAACAGCGCCCCGTGGGCAGCGTCCTGTGACCGCTGATGAAGGTCTAGAAGATGACCGACTCAAACAGCAGCAATAGATGAGCGACCGTCTCTGACTTTACATCTACAAGGTGGACCAACTAGGTAGGAGTGTCTAATAGAGTGGACAGTGAGTGGACACGGTATTTAAAAACTCCAGCAGCGCTGCTGTGTCTGATCCACTCATTTCTAAACGCCCTCCATCGTCCTGCTCGTCCTGCCCGTGCCAGGCTGAATCAGTCACGCCTCTCCGTCCCGCATTTTCAACCTGTTACCTAATAAGTGGGCACGCTCTCACCAGCGAGATCCGGGAAGCCCTTAAAATCGGACGCCAGGGTTCACATGTGGCCTTTCGCATTCTTGCTTTGAGCCGCTCGCCAGGCGCGGCGTGACTCAGCCACGAGAGCTAAATCGACCGCTGGGGTTTCGGAGAGTTTTCGATCGTAAACGTGGGCGCTGGAAGCGGTCGACATGTGGGTCGAATTAGCCAGATGCCGACCGACCATCAGCGCCGCGCTGACGCAACACGGGGCTGCGGGAGGAGTTTAAAGACGGCGTGCGCTGGTAGAGGACGGGGGTGTCGTCACGTCTCCAACGTCCAGTTTGGGAGTCGGTATAATTCACGCTTCGTCTTGAACTTGGGTTGACGTCTAACCGTTAGGATTCACAACACCGAACACCGTTGCTAAGACGAACGATCGAGTTTTTTTTTATTATTATTTACGTTGTGTAACGTTTCCTTCGTAACCTGGGCGTCGTTTCATCTGGCAAAATTACAGAGTTCCACCAAAAGCGAGAGGTGCGAAGCGAGAGGCTCGACCGCCGATCCTTTCAATCCGACCCCGTAAACGTCGCTAATTATCCGCATTAGCCGTGCGCATCCAGGCACGTCGCTGATCGCCGGAGCTTGTGAAAGTCCCGCGAGGTGATAAAACGAGCTCGGCTTTAATTAGCACCCCAACATCTGTAATTAAGCGCCTCGGATAGATAAATCAACGCCCGCTTTCTTCATCCCTCGGCAAAACAAGACGGCAGGAAACTTTGGCGTGCCGGTTTCCACGTATCTGGAAAACACGAACCCCCCCGGTTTAACCTTTTAAACTCCGCAGAGGCGCCACAGGGCTCAAAATGAAACGTGATTTTTACATAACGGCACTTCAGGAGTCAGGAGCTTAGAACATCTGTACAGTTCATGTACACTATATGTTAGTGACTTACAGTACTGTGACAGTATACAGTCTGAGCAATTGAGGGTTAAGGGCCTTGCTCAAGGGCCCGACAGTGACAACCTGGCAGTGGTGGGGTTTAAACCAGCGACCTTATGCTTACTAGTCCAGTACTTTAACCACTAGGCAACAACTGCCCTTTTAAATCAATGCTGTAAGGCTTAAAACTTTGCAGCAACAGTTTAGGGAAGGCCCTTTCCTGTTCCAGCTTGACTATGCCTGCTTGGAACGCCAGTGTCCTGTACAGAGACCCTGACCTCGGCCCAACTTAATAGCTCTGGAATGAACAGTAACACCAACTGTGGCTTTCATGACAATACAACACAAATGCTGTCCTTTTTAACTGAACGGGCACAAATTCCCATACACAGACACACTTCAAAGTCTTGAGAGAAAGAAAACAGACAGACAGAAAAAGGAAGAAAGAGAAAGACAGACACATACAATAAATGAGAAAGAAAGAATAAAAAAGAAGAAACTTTTTAATCCCGAATGAAATTAAGGACAAAATACCGACATAATAAAGCCGACACCCCTCCACACCCCTGCGCACCCCTCCACACCTCTGCGCACCCCTGCGTTCACATTCCTGTATTTTTCTTCCCCCGGTCACCTTCGCATGACGTCAAGTTCCTATGCTAAAGCGGCGCGTTTACCCTAGCGTTTAGCCATCTGTCTGTTTGAATGTGAATGGTAAAGATCTGCATTGTGACGGAGGAAGCAGCTTCGCATCAAGAGCGGCGGCCGAGCGGAGGCGGGGCTTCGTTGGTTTAAAGCTTATGTTAAGAGACCCACCGGTGTGTCGCCTCACAAAGCCCTTCAATTAGCATTAATCCGCCGTTATGTTAGCTTAATCCGCCGCTTTTATCATTCGCACCTCGGGGCTGCGACCTGCTAAGGTCTTCAATTACTGAACCCCGGGTCGTTTAACTCTGCAAACATCAGCTGGTCGACTCACCGGGGCGCATTATGACCCCAAAACATGCGCTAATGAACGGGACGTCTGTTCATGTCTAGTTAGCATCATTAACAGTGATGAGTTTATTCATCACATACAGGTCATACGAGTGTAACCAGCTTTTAGTGCGACTGAATAACTAAACATCGTGTACACGATAGAAATAACCTAACAAAAACTATATAGAAAAGTTTAAGTTTAGATGAAAAGTTAAAAAAATGCTATATAAAATTGCTATATAAAATAAATATGAATAAAATAAATAAATAAAATAAATAAATGTATAAAATAAGTAAAATAAATAAATAAAGGAAATATAATAAATATAAAAAATAAAAGTTTTGATATCTATAAAATTCCTATATACAATAAATATGAATAAAAAAAAAAAAAAAAAAAATAAATAAAAAAAAATAATACAATTAATATAAAAATTTAAAAATGATAAATACATTTTTATTAATATATAGAAAAAAATGCTATATAAAAATAAATATAAATAAACAAAATAAATTTAAAAAATATAAAAAATAAATAAAATAATAATAAAATAAATATAACAAATGTAAAAACGTTTCAATAAATATATAAAAATAAAATAAATAAATAAAATAAAAATAAATATAAATAAATAAATAAATCAGACCCACTGCAACTCTGAATAGGAAAAAGAGGTGATAAAACAGACAGTAAATGAATAAATTATTAAATGAATGAATGAAAATCACTGTGAACCTCATGACCTGTGCAGGTATTCCCTAAACTGTTTCCACAAAGTTGAAAGCATTCAGCGATGGGTGTGGCTAAAACACCTTTCAAACTCCTTAAATAGGGCCATTACTCATTTATTTTTAAACATATAGTGTTTAAACAAATATTAAATGTGCAGTTGGTGTATTTTGGACCAAGCGGATTGTGTTAGCATGAAAAACCAGAAGACGCTAACGATGCTCACCACGTCCGTGTTTGTATGAACGAAGCGTCTCTCATTAAGAGGCCGAGCACATGGATGCGTTCTCATGAGCGAGTGTTTGTGCATCCTGACAATAACAAACAGCCTCCAGTGAAAACCGAACGTCCAAATATTTATCGTGGGTGCAAACAGCGTAGCATCACAACCTCGTCTTTTAAAAAGATAAATGACACGTCGAGGGCGAGTCTGACCAAATGTGACACTCCAGAGACAAGAACCAGCACGAGTTTACTTCTCAATATGAGTGACGTCTGTGTGATCAAATGTGGAATACCCAGCGTGCAGCAGACTGATGTTAGAGAGTAAATTTAATTTACAGACTTCACGTGGAGATTAAAGAAATGAAGGTGACGAGGTGATGCAGGGCGGGGAGGTTGGGCTGGGGGGCTTAAAGAGCTTATCTTTATTATCTTAAACCGCTTTTAAAGCCTGCTGATATCGTTGAGAGCCAATCTTTCTCTCACCGGCGCTTCTTTTGTTCTCGGTGTTAATTAATTGATTAATTTAACATCCTTAATGCTTTCTGTTAAATGTCTTTTCTCGGATCGTTTTACTTTTGTTATGTCGTCTGCTACTTCGTCTGTGTTCTTCAGGACTCGTGTTCCTGATTGATGGACATTTCCTTCCCAAAAAGGAACACGATGATATTTAGAGCAGTGTTATATTATTTATTGTGTTATAATGTGTTATTATTATTATACTTTTATATTATCTGTAATTAATGTGTAAACAAACACTAGGGGAACATACTTACATTAATAGATTCTCATTTCAATATAAATCATAGTTATTTAAGATAAAGATTAGATTAGCAGGAAAATACACAAACTACCAAGTTATCCTGGTTTCACTGGGAACACTGGGCGCAAGGCAGGATTACTCTGGACAGGACACCAATCCATCGTAAAGCTTCGCCATGACCACAGTCATGCTTCATCCTAATCAGAACCAGCCGGGCACAAGGCAGAGAAACAGCCTGGTGCCACCACAGGTAGTGTCTGTGCTGTATGGCACAGGGTCCTGGGGACCTGGGTTCCAACCTTACGTCCCCAGAACCCATACTGGTGTCTATCACCTACTTAACTGTCTCCAACACACTGTTTATATCTAAAATAGTTTATTTCATCATATTTTATCCATGCACTCCTACCGAATTTACCAGCAGGATCGGTTCTAATGCATCTCCTACAAGTCCAGTTCGAATCTCTGTGCTCTGGCTGTGTCCCAAACCACGTTGTCTTGAATCAGACAGTGTAAATTATAAATAATACACGATACACGTCCAACTGCGAGGATTAATAACGTGTAGCGATACAACAGCGTGTTTAATAAGCGTACATTCGTCATGTCGTTATGAAAGGAGTCGAATGGTACACGTTGGGAGTCGATTCGCGTTTAGATCTGGAGCTTATGAATTAAATTGTTAATATAGACGAAATATTATTTGATTTATTGATTTATTTACACAGTATACAATATATAATTAAATTAAGAAGCTAATTAATGCTGTATGTTGGGGGAAAAACAAACGAAATCATATATTTTGCATAACCATAATAACACAATCATAATGTTAAGTATTTATATATTAAATGAATTAACTTGGTTAGTTTTCAGATATATGCAGGCGATGAAGGTTCAGAAAATGTACTATGCTAAAAAAAAAAATCAAAATTAAAAAGCTAATTAAAATACATTAATGAAAGAATCACAATCAGATCGGTTCACATTGGAATCCTCAAAAAGTTCATATTTTATAGTAAATAAAAGCATTTAAACGTTATTTGATTAACTAGAAGCTAGAATAAGTTGCTATTGGTTTATAACAAGTTTAAAACATTTTTAAATCTCGAATTATCGCTCATTTTGGCTGTGCTACAGGACCGGATTAAAATGAGTCGACTCCCACTCATTAGCAGAGTCATTTCATTTGACTCACTAAAAGGAGACCGAACGCACACAGAAACGGAGCGATTGACCGGGGAGGCGGGGCTTTCTCCTTCTCCTTCATTCATTGGTTCCTGGAGAGCCAAAAAGTGTCCCGCGTTTCTATTGGTGGACGCGGTGCTCATGGTCCCCCGCTGTTTTGAGCCTGCACTCATTTTTCAGGCGAGTGTGTCCCTGGCAGTCCGCCTTGTGATTCAGCAAGAGAAAACACTCTCCTTCTGCTCCTAAGCTGGCAGTGCCACATTGTTCTAGAGAATACAGGCCTCCTTCTCTTCTGGAAGTTTGGAAAAGTACTGTGGCATTTTGGTTTTCAAACAGGACCATCTTTTCTGGAGGGCTTTTGCACTTTTGGTTTGACTACCATGACGAAGATGCTGGCGCCCCTGTGCCTCTGTAGGGTCACCGTGGCATTGGCACTGCTGGCCAACCTGGTGCACTTGAGCTCGGCCTCAGAGTACGAGTACATATCCTGGAAGGGCGAGTCCTTCGGAGGTGGCCGCGTCTACGACAAACCTCCCCAGTGCGTGCCCATCCCGGACGACCTGCGCCTGTGCCACGGCATCGGCTACAACCAGATGCTGCTGCCCAACCTGCTGGAGCACGAGACCATGGCCGAGGTGAGGCAGCAGGCCGGCAGCTGGGTGCCGCTGGTGCACAAGGCCTGCCACCGGGGCACCCGCGTCTTCCTGTGCTCCCTGTTCGCGCCCATCTGCATGGACAGGCCCATCTACCCCTGCCGCTGGCTGTGCGAGTCCGTCCGCGAGGGCTGCGCGCCCATCATGGAGGCGTTCGGCTTCCCCTGGCCCGAGATACTCAACTGCGACAAGTTCCCGCAGGACGACGTGTGCATCAGTTCGCCCAACGTCACCGAGCCGACCCAACCCAACGGTAAGTGTTTACTGCTCCTCTGCAGGGTCCAGAATCAGACAGGGGTGGACAAAGGTCTGCCATTTGCCCGTAAACTCGATGCCCATAAAGATAAAACAGAGAAGCAGATCTAAAGAGAGGTGGTTGATGGTCAAAGCTGTGGAAGACATTAATGTTTATCTGTATTTATGTTCCTCACAATGTGTAGACATCAGGAACGTCTTATTAGCGTTTATTTGCACACCTGGATGGAAAAACCAGTTCCCTTTCTGAATTTGGTAGGAAGGTAGACCCTCAAAAATTGGTGCTGTTGGTACAGAATTCTGTAGGATGGTGGTACAAGCTTGGTGAGGAACATTGAGGAACCGATCAGGTAACAAAGTCATCTAACAATTATTGTGTATTTACCGTCTACCTCCCTACCCAACAAATAATACAATTTCCTTTTGGATTTGAGTGGAAGTCCGTTCCTGAAGGACATCAGTGGTCGGTGTTCATGCTGACATTCTTTCTAAACGAAGCTTCATTATGTTAAGATTCGCAAACATGCTGCTGGATCTTATTACCAATGCCGGTCCAAGTCCAGAGCACTTTCCGAAACCCATCTTTTGTTGTTCTTGCCGAGATCCACCTTTCAGAAGGTGCAGAAAGATCTCCTAGTCGTTTGTTCTCGGCTGCACCTTCCTGACATTCCTGCTCCGAGCTGAAGCGACACCTGGTTCAGATTAACAGCTCGGATTTGGCTTGGAATCGGATCCAACAGTGACATCCTGAGGTCTTATTGCTGTTTGTTTACCTTCCTGAAAGCGTTCCAACCTAAATGCAGCCCATCTGATCCAGATTAGCGTTTCGGGTTTCTGTCGGAACTGAATTCCAGAGAAAGTTGGAGCTTCAGGAACATCAAGATTTACCAACAATGTCTTATCATAATGTTGTCTTTGTTTTTTTGGGATTGTTTCCTGTCTGGATGTAGTTTTTAGGAACTAGGAGGAGTTTTTAATCACAGTGTTTTCACCAGGATACGTCAATGATTCCTTCTTCTAAGTGTTGAAATCTGTAATCATTCATTTGCAGCCCATACTCCAAAAATTACCCCCCACTTCCCAGGTTAATAGAAATTAAACGATAGAAGGATCTGCAGGAATGGATCTGGTGGCCACCATTTCTAAAGAAACCGGCTCCTTATTGTTTATATCTTCCAAAGCTGTCCAGTGTAGTTTTGGAGCTTCTGGAAGGTCTTACTATTATAAATTTAAGACCTTACGGGTCAATCACACACTGATCCATTTCCATGTAGCAGAACCTAGAAGAAGAGCCTCTCAGCAGAAAGGCTCCCATGTAAAACACACCTTGGATTGACTGTAAAGAAAACCAAACAATGTTCTCCGGTTCCTCTTGGTTATCAGAACCTCCAGATCTACCTTCTACAGAATTTGGTTTGGTGTTGGCTTGCCGTCGTGAGGACTTGTTAATTGTGGCGGGGTGTAACTCGGGTTTGCCCACGCTCGACCCTCTTGTACCTTTTGCCCCGTGTGAGAATCGACACCTGAAGTTCCTCCTAAACGCCGGCGTGATGTTATTTCAGGAACCAGCATCTGTTTGGGGCCCCGGTTCACCCACCTTTTGTTACCTCGGCGCTTTGTTATTCCTGGCTCGTCACGTCCCTTCATTCTTGTGCACAATTAAACGTTAGTTGCGTCCGACCGGGGAGGCGCGTTCCGCTCCGCAAGGCACAGATTGATTCATATTCGCAGCTGGTAGCAATTTTCGGTAGGGTGTTAGCGGACGGGCCGGGAACGTTGTTGGGACGCGTTCCAAGAAAATCACTGTACGGCTGTTGGTTTTGGACGGTTCCTCGACCGCGGCGGTTTGCTCGGTGACTTTGTGAACGTAATGAGCTTGTTATGGATCCTCGGGCTTGTTTAGAGAATTAGTTAAGAAAGCATTGAGATGTTGGGGGGGGGGGTCACATTTTTAAAAGCCCTATCAGTCCTGGAAATACAGGGCTCCTTTTTTTAGGAAGCCCCGAGGGAAGCACAGTCTCCATTAGCATCACTTTTCATAAGCTAATGTACCGGGGGGGGGGGGGGGCACTGCTTTTTATTTTATTCCAGTAGCACCAAAATAACTGAGTTTTATCACTAAAATACATTTTATTTTTTCTTCTTTCTGTTTTTGCTATTTTTCTTGTTTTTTTATTTTTTATTTTTTACATCTTGTGTTTTATTATTTTAGTTTTTAATTATTTATCGGTGTTTCTTTCTTGGTAACTAAAAAATCTCTTTTTCCTGTTTTTCTTTTTCTGTCTTATCTTTATACTTGTCTTAATTTTATTATTATTTTTTTGTTTTCTTGTTTTTTTTTATTCATTTAAACCTTTTTTCCTTTTTTGTCTCATTTTCTTTGTCTTTATTTCTTTCTTGGTAACTGAACTGATACCTAATTCAGTCTTTTTTCTCTTTGCTTTTAAAACTTTTTTCTTTATTTCTTGTTTCCCACTTTCATTTATTTAATTTTTTTCTTTCTTTCCTATTCATCTCTTTATTTTTTGTACTTATTTATTTATTTTTTTTACTTTTTCTTTTCGTTTCCCACTTTTAATTTTTAAAATAAATTATTTTCTTTTGTGATGATCTAGAATTTTTTCTTTATTTTTCCAGTTTTACTTCTTAATTCCTGTGCTGTTCTTTTTTTCTGTCTTTTAGACAATTTTCACCTATTTATTTACATCTTGAGTTTTTTTCTTTCTTTCTTGGTAACTTAATCTTTTTCTCTTTCTTATATTTGTAGTTGTCTTGTTTTTATTTCTTTTTTCTTTGTTTTTCTTGTGTTTTTATTCATTTTAATCCTTTTTTCTGTTTTGTCCTATTTAAAAATTCTTATTTTTTCTTTCTTTTACTTTTTCTTAATTCTTTTGCTGTTCTCTGTTGTTTTTGTTGTTTTTTGAGATAACTCTCTGTACTCTTGCTGATCTGGTACACGCCGTGACTGAGCAGATCTGAGGCATGTTAAACATGTACAATACACAATAAGTACTGAACCCAGTGTGTGTGTGTGTGTTTGGAGGTTGTTTGGTGTTTTTATTGCCCCGCTGGCAGCAGACGGAGCTTCGTTCAGAAATGATAAATAAAGAAGAAGAACATGAGAAAGTACGAAGCGTTCGTGTAAACATCATAAAGCCGGCGAGATTTTATAAACATTTACAGTTTAAACGTAGAGAATTTTAGTATAAAACAGCAGTTTAATGAGCCGAGGTCGTGCTGCACCCCCCCACCACGGTTTATTGATGTGCTGTAACAGAGCTGTGAGGAGCAGGAAGGCCGCCATCATTAGCCAATTATCTGCATCAGATGTGTTAACTGAGAAAACACAAGCGAATATCGGCATGAACTCAGGAAACGTCGAGATCTGAGGAGTTTCACGTCATAAATAACGTTTTTTACTCGTTACTTCCTCTCTGGCTTTATTTTATTCTTTCTCCCAGGGTTTCCTCCCCGCTACTCTTCCACCAGACCCGTCCTCTGGTCGGGGACGTTTTTTGGGACGTACTGGGATTTTCGGACAGAATTTTAGCAGGTCGGACACTCCTGGGTAGATTCATGAGTGTTTTGTGTGGTATGTCTCGGAGATGTTTGTTCTTACTGTGGTTTAGTGGAGTCCTAAAGTCTTTCTGGATGAATCTGTATAAGCAGCTGTTTTTAAGTGGCTTTTATTTCGGCATGGTGTTCCTGTAGAAACTTTAAGGTGTCTGCTTGCTTGACTATAATTGGATGATTTGAGATAAGTAAGATTTTTATTATAAAAAATAGCTAATCATTTATATTAAATAACTTTGTTAATAGAGTTACCGTGGGGGGGGGGGGGCAATTACTTTTTCACAGCACTGTAAGCTAATGATGATTATTAATTAGACAGTGGTGGGGGGGGGGATTAATGTTTGGAATTAAACTGCATTTAATTCCAAACATTTAGCCTCATCTTTATTTCAGTGACTCGGCGTTTTTCCTCGCGTGTCTTTGCTAATTCCTGTAATAATAACATTAATGTGAGCAGAAGAGAAACGTTTTCCCTCTTTAAAAGGTTTTTCTAACACCCCTGTGAGGATTTCTCACACAGCCGTGAAAATCTGTGCCTAGCGAACTCACCCGGCGGGATTAGCACACAGCGTTAGCATAAAAGCTAATGAAAGGATGATTATTATCTTAACGCAGAGCTGATGAAGGTGATCGGCTCTAATCTGCGCCCTCATCTCTACACTCTTCCTCACCCCGGGGGGTCTCTTCAGCTTAACGTCTCTAATGATTGCGGTGCGCCCGGGGGCTCGCCGGGGGGCTCTGCTGGTTTTGGGGGGATCTTTGGGGGGGGGGCGATAAAGTGAAGAACAGCTGTTAACATACATGTGTAAATGATGCGCGCTTGGGTTTGTCCAGCGGCCATTAGCATGACAGAGGCACGTGGAGCGGGGCGGGGCAGGGGGGTGTAATGGTGGGATTAACATTTTGATGCCGTCCCAAAAGATCTGGGTACCTGCATGAAGCTTTCAGACGCGAGAAGAATCAGAAGAATGAAAATATCTTCATTAAAATTCAGCGATTTTTATTCATTGTTTTGTTTCTTTATTTCTATATCAGCTGTCAACAGAAATAGAGCCAAACGTGCCGTAAATATATAGACATTCACCCAAAAAAACCTCGTTTCTGTGGGTCTTTGGTGTTACTACATTGAAAGCTTCTCTACTATAAAACCGAGGAGCTGCCCTAAACACTCGGTCACACCGTTGATCTTACGCTTCAGCTGCATCTATTTTCTTTAAACGGCTCGATTACACGTGCTGTTGGTGACAGACTGGTGACACCAGGGACGTTTTTTAATTATTTAAAATGGTCAGATAATCAGAAACTACAAGGGAAATATGATCTTATGTATAAAAAACCCTACAGAACTTAATTGACTTATTGACCATTAAAAAAGTGTAACACCAGTGACTCTTGGTCACACTGTTGATCTCGGATGTGCAATTGTTCCACTTCAGTTGTGTTCAGGTCTTAGATTACACGTGCTGTCGGTGTCGCCCGGTGTTACAGACATAAACCGTGACCCCGGCGACACGACCGGCCGCAGCGAACATCATGAAACATTATTTCTGCTTTAAATCACTAAAATCTGTGTTATGCATCAGTGTTTGTTCCTGCTGTCACCGGTGTTACAGACAAAGTGTGACACCAAGGACGTTCTTAAATATTTTAATTGTCTGATTATCCAAAACTACAAGGGACATGTAATCTTATAGACTCTTATTAAAAATATAATCTACAGTACTTTATTGCCTTTTGTTCAATAAAAGTGTAACACCAGTGACACTTGGTCACACCGTTGATCCTGGACGTGCGATCGTTCTGTTTCATGTCTGTGTGCTTTGACATGACCGGCTGCGGCGAACGTCGTAAAATAGTTTATTTGCTATATTATTCTGCTTTTAATGCAGCAGCGTTTGTTCCTGGTGTCACCGGTGTTACAGACAGGCTGGTGACACCAGAGATATTTTTAATTATTTAAAACTGTCAGATAATCAGAAACTACAAGGAAAATATAATCTTATATATGAAACCTACAGTACTTAATTGACTTTTGGACCTTTGTTTTAAAAAGTGTAACACCAGTGACGTTTGGTCACACCGTTCCGCTTCGGTTGCGTCTGTCTGTTTTAAATGGCTTGATTACACGTCTTGTTGGTGTCACCGGTGTTTCAGACTTAAAGCGTGACCCCGGTGACCCCACCGGCCGCAGCGAGCGTCGTAAAATAGACAGAAGTCATTTTAACAATGCACAGGATCGATTGTTTTGGCTTTATATCTTTAAAATAGATGCCGCATGTCAGCATTTGTTTTAGACGTCACTGGTGTTACTGGTTTAAATCGCTGTGTGTGTGTGTGTGTGTGTGTTATATATGAACATCTGAAACTGTCGGATCCACTGCAAGAGAAAAAACTCTACGGTACCTTCCAGTGACCGGGACTCGGACAGTATTCGTCAGCGATCGTCAGTGATTGGGTGTCTGTGTGATGGACGTTCTTGTTTTTCTGACCTCTGACCTCGTTCTCCGTCTCAGGTTTGTCTCCGGTGTGTCCGGCCTGCGAGGAAAACATGAAGAACGACGCCATTCTGGAGCACATGTGCGCCAGCGAGTTCGGTAAGTGTCACGCCAAGTCACGCTGTTTATATTCATGAATATAATAAAGCACGTTAACATCTTAACCGTCGGGCTGCAAAGCTAACAAACACACGTCAGGTCTGAGAATTAATTTGTACTTCTGGTACAGTTTAAAGATAAACCCCCCCCCCCCCCCCCCCCCGGATCCTCAAACACCTATAATAAAGAGATTTGTGGTTATTTGCGATATGAAATGCGCTAAAGTTAAAACTAATTAGCCTGATGTTTTTAAGACCTGAACGTTGTATGAACCCCACAGTCCGAGTCTTTATTCCACTGACGGTCCCCCCCATGCTCCAGAGCACCCTTAGCTTTTACAGCAGGGCGACTCTGGTGGGTTTAAACTTCTTCCCCCCTGTAAATCCGTGTCGCGGTTCGAACCCGGCCTTTCAGAGTCGCTGCTCTGCGACTAATGAATTGAGGCCGTTCTCGAAGCTCCTGGCGGATTTATTTGGCTGCTGGTTCGAGCCGTAAATTGGGATGTTTGTTTTCCTGTCTGGTTTGGGGAGGGGGGCGTTAGGGCTGAGCTGACCTCGGTACAGGGGTCAGAGGAGTAACGTAAACACTAACAGGCGTGGACGTTTAAACCCTTCACGCTAAACAATTTAAATTTAAATAAACTAGAACGATTAAAACGGATCAGAATAGATTCACGTACCACGGCTACAAAAACAGACTTTATTTTAATTTGATTTACAGAAAATCAGATCAAAAATAAGATGAAATAAAATCAAGCACAGCTGAAGTGTCAGAGCTTTAAATCTTCTAATTGTCACTAGAAGCTACTAAAATGAATAATTAGGTCGTGAGAAACCACCAGCGTTTGTTCTCTGTTTGTTCTCCACACACCGGCCGGACTCTCGTACTGGTTCTTTGCTAATAAGCCACGGTGGTTTACTGGGAATCTGGATTGTATAATCCCTCTTATTCACCGAAACCTCAGACCTCAGAGTCCTGGAGCGATCACCGGAGCGCGCTCAGTTCAGAAGTCGCCAGGTTCCAGACTCCGGGTTCGTTCGGGGTCGTTTTTCATCCCGTCGTCTCCCGCTGGGTTTTTACGACGCCGTCCGATCCATCTGCTCGTCTGCCTCTCGTCTGGAGATGCTGCATGAGGTCGCGTTACGGATCGGGGCCGGAGGTTAAACGCAGCCTATCAGGAGGCTTTTACAGGTGTAACACGGGGTCATGTGACCGAACGTCTGAGGACTGAGGACTGAGCCTAGCTCTGGAGGGAGGACGGTCCAGATACTGACCTGCAGGTCCGGCTAATCACGAGCTCCGCTGCAATCGCTGTAACTACAGTAAAACAACGTGGAACATTTACTTAAGAAGAGAATTTATAAAAATACATACAGTTATTTTAAAAAACAGCATATTAAGCAGTTATTAATGTTTTAATGTGTATTATCCACTGGTTTCAATTTGATCTTCAGTGAGCTCGTAAAATAAAAATAAAATCAATGTAAAAAATAAATATTAAAAAGAATAAACAGTAGTATAAAACTGCAATTTTATTTATATTAAAAATTAATTTATTAATCTAACAAAGCATTGTTTTATAGTTCATACAAACAATATAAACGATTATTATTATTGTAGTTATTATACAATATTAAGAATAATAGTAGTAATAAATATATTATTGTAATAATTATATTAATAAAAAAACAATACATGTATTCTTTAAAAACAATACAAATATAATAATAATATTAGTTTTTATTAACAGTTGATATAAAATATATAATTATAAAAATACAAGCATTTGTAACAAAAAAGAAAAAATATATAAAAATAAAATCTGAAATGTATGGTTTGATTTTCATTGCTTGATAATTTAATAAAAAAATAAACTGATAAAAATGGAATTAAATAAATTAAAATAAAGGCAAAACTAGCATTTAATCAAAGGTTTGTTAATTTAATATTAAATTAATATTATTATTATTTTAAATGTAAATATGGGGAGCGTCGCTGCTGTTTTAGGGACCATACAGGGACAGTGGGAGCCTAGTGGGTGGAGCTTTGGACTTTAATTGAAAGGTTGATAGTTCGAATCCCAGATGTTGGGCCCCTTGAACAAGGCCCTTAACCCTGTCTGCTCTAAGGGCACCGTACAATGGCTGACCCCCAAAATTGTTTCGTTGTACTGTACTCGTGTATATGTCCAGATGATAAATAATCGTCTTCTATTAAATTCTGTTCTATTTCTGGCGGCCGTGGGGGGTCCATGCGGGCTCGGCCGTAGTTGGGAACAGATGCGCTCAGCTGCGGCTCGTGTTTATTTTGTAAAGAGGTTTGGGAGGGAACACGGGTCGCCCGGAGCCGAGCCGAACGCAGACTCGGTAAATATTTACCAGAACGCCGTGCGAGCGCGCTGTACTTATTTGGGCCGCGACCCCCGTGTGCACCGGGCCGGATTGATCTCTCTCACACACACATGGCCGGCGTGTTTGGACAGCGATAACGAGCTTTTATAGCTTTTTAATCGTCTGTATAAAGCCGAGCAGAAATGTTTTCGGAGCTTATCGGGAGGATCTGACCGCGCCGGGGTGGACGGGGGGTCGCCGCTTGTTTGGTCAGCTGGCTTCCTGAAACGGCTACTGGGGTCCCGCGGCACTACACGGGCAAAAGTATCAGGACGCCCCTTCTAATGATTAAACAACAGTTACTAACAGGTGTAATAAATCAGCTATATAAAGGAAATGATGTGCTGCAATTATGCAGAAACAGTTTAGGGAAGGTCCCCTATAGAGTCATGAAGAAAAGCTCGGTTTAAAGAAGCTCTTGACCTTTTGACCAACATCAGTGCCGAGCCATTCAAATGACTGAACGGGCACAAATTCCCACAGTCTTGTGAGATGTCTTCTCAGAACAGCGGCTGTTGTTCTAGCTTGCACAGAAGTGGCTCGGTTTGAAGCCCACAAGCTCATGGTCAGGTGTCCAAATACTTTTGGCCATATAGTGTACATGGAACAGTTGTTCCCCTGCCAAGGGCAGAAAAAAACACACAAAATAAGAAATATGTCTGGATAGACCAGTTGTAACCCAGCGTTTAAGGTACTGGATTACTAATCAAAAGGTCGCTGGTTCAAGCCCCAGCTTCGCCAGGTTGCCACTGTTGGGCCCTTGAGCAAGGCCCTTGACCCTCAATTGCTTAGACTGTAAACTGTCACATTGTAAGTCGCTTTGGATAAAAGCGTCCGCTAAATGCCGTATAGTTTCTCTATCACACGTGTGATTGTGTCCACAGTCGAGCAGGCTTCACGGTCACTTACCTGCTCGGTCGTCTTCTGAATCCTCGAACGAGAGCATGCGCTCGGCTGCACGCCGCACTCGAGCCTGAACCCGGTTACCTCTGGTCAGATGCAGGTTGGAATTATGGGTATTAAGCGTAAAGCCAGAGTTGAAAGGCCGCCCCCGCCGTGACAGTTCAGCGCCGGGTTCAAACCGTGAGACGCAGCTTTTGTCTGACACGACGTTCCATTAGACGCTAAGCTCCTGTGAGAGGAACGCTACATGCTGCTAAAACTTCATACCACAGCGCTAATCCCCGCCGTGTGTGTGAAGCTAATTCTGCAGCGGCGGAGCACCAGTGTGTGAGGTGGAGATTATCTGAGCGGAGGTGTGAGAACCGGGCAGGAGGGTCAGAGCTAAAACTGCTTATGAGAGACAGACAGACAGAGAGAGAGACAGACAGAAAGATAAAGACAGACGGGTAAGTAGATAGACAGACAGGCGGATAGATAGACGGACAGACATTGAGAGAGATGGACAGACAGGCAGACAGATACACAGACAGATAGATTATAAACAGACAGATAGAAAGAAAGACAGACAGACTGACAGGCAGATAGATTATAGACAGACAGACACAGACAGACAGACAGACACAGACAGATTATAGATAGACAGACAGATTATAGATAGACAGACAGATTATAGATAGACAGATAGATTATAGATAAACAGACAGACAGACAGATTATAGATAGACAGATAGATTGTAGGTAGATTGATAGACAGACAGATTTATCAGTGGGGTGACGGAGTGTGCTGAGCAATTCGTGGACTACAGTCAATGATTGTATACCCAGTAGCTTGTAAAATGCCCACGTTTATGACGGGTGTTCCTAATAAAGTGCAAGTAAATCTCTACCGCAGTACAAAAATGTAAGATTCAGGTTTGAGGGTCAGTGTGGTGGGGGGTAATTGAAATGAGCGTATAATTGGTCCCCGGCGGGGCAGCGGTGGTAGATTGGGTTACACGTGGAGGGGCGGTGGGGGATTGATTTACGTGGACGATGCGGCGTCCTGATGAGGCCTCTCCTCTTAAACGGGGCTGTTCGGCGAGAGCCGGGTCATTATGGAGCATTTTGGGGGGATTTGGGATTGATTACAGGCTCAATTTTAGCCCCCCCCCCCCACTCTCCCCACCATTACCTCTCTCTCCTTTATACTTGTGATGCTCTCTCGCCCCTCTCTCACTGTTCGTTAGTGGTCCGACTCTTGCTGCGTAATCTGAAACCGCTTTTGGAGTCCAGGTTGGGTCGTGAGGGGCTTTTAGCGTCCCCGGAGTTGGTGCGGAACCGACGGCGGTGTTGAATGCGTGTATTCATTAGAACAGTAGTCCCGGCCAAGGTGGAGAAAGAAAATAAATCAGAATTAGAAAACCGTCACCTGTCATGGAATAAAATACGGTGAGATGATAAATGAGTGGAGGAATTTATTGGTAGCTGAAGAACAAGGAACAGAAGTGTGCGTCTCCCTTTATACTGCTCTAGTCACATCACATTAGGTGTTGGACTTTGGAACCTCCATTCTGTGCTGACTGTTGTTTCTTATCTGCTAACAACAGCCATGTTGCTTATCTCTGTACTTTAGACTCTCAGCCACATCTCGAGCAGCTACATAAGGATTCTTAAGTCTTAGGGTCCCGGGTTCCGTCCCGGGGGCGCGTCTTCCATTCCCGACCGACCTCTGACCTTCCTTTGCTCTCCCCTCTCCGCAGCCGTCAAGACCAAGATCAAGGAGGTGAAGCGCGAGAACGGCGACCGCAAGGTGATCCTGCAGAAGAAGAAGAAGGCGCTGAAGCTGGGCACGCTGAAGAAGAAGGACCTGAAGACGCTCACCATGTACCTGAAGAACGGCGCCGACTGCCCCTGCGCGCAGCTGGACAACCTGGGCAGCACCTACCTCATCATGGGCCGCAAGATGGACAAGCAGTACCTCATCACCGGCATCCACAAGTGGGACAAGTCCAACAAGGAGTTCAAAAAGACCATGAAGAAGCTCAAGAGCCACAAGTGCCCCGTCTTCGAGAACATCTTCAAATGAGGCGCGCTGACGGTGTCCGGTGGACGTCCTGAGTGTTTTTTTTTTATTCTATGAACTTGCACACGTGAGCGACCCGAAAGAGCCCCGCCCCCTTCGATATACAGCTTATATTATATATTTCTACGTGTACTTCCAGACCGACGCCTAGTTTTGTTTGGTTTACTTGTTTGTTTGTTCGTTTGGGTTCTTCGCTTTTTCCACTGAACGGTACCGATACGGATCCGCTCCAGAAACTAGAACACTGTACGGCCAAAAGTATTCGGACGCCCTTCTAATGATCGACTTCCAACAAGTGTAGTAAATCAACCATATAATGGAAGATACATGCGGTAACAGTTTAGGGAAGGCCCTTTCCTGTTTCAGCATGACCGTTGCCCGCTTGGTTTAAAGAAACACCAGTGTCCTGCAGCTCTGGAAAGAACCAGAACCCCAACCGAGGCTTTCTTGAGAATACAATATAAGTCTCTTTTGACTGAACAGGCACAAATTCCCATACACAGACACACTTCAAAGTCTTGTGAGAAGCTTCCTGAAGGCCTCAGCTCCACTCAACAGCTCTGGAACGAACCGGAACATCAACCAACGTCAACGCCCAGTCGTACGATCGCTCTTCAAATCCTGACAGACGTATTTCACTGTCTGGTGAGAACGTCCGAATACTTTTGGCCATGTAGCGTATATACAAACAACCCGACACGACTCCTGGATTGAAACGTTCGGTTCACCTGGTACCCCGGTCAAGGGGGTAAACAAGGACGGGCATCTAAACAGACCTGTGAACACGCAGACCACTCCACTGATTGGCCAGTACACCAGAAGCTGACCCTAGACACTGTTAACTGATGCGTATGTCACATGTTCCTGGGTTCTGTTGGGAAGTTCTGTAGGAACTTCACACAGACGCGCAAATAAGGTGGAGATCAAGGGTCAGGATCCCACTAGTCCCACGTACCCAGCCAGCTCTACCAGAACGATGCATGTCAACCAGTGGCGCACCACTAACTTCTCTCTCTGATGTATCCGAAGCCCTCGCGGTAGCCGGTACCGTTCAGTGGAAAATCTCATGGCTGGATGGAACCCCATCTACCCGACACGCTATCCACACCAAAAATAATAATCAATCACCGATCTGTACGTGTTTATACTCTGAGAAGAATGTGCCGACCGGAAACCGATCGGATCTGCTCTTGAATGTACCGCGGCCGCCGCCATTAGCTCGTCCTTTATGGTCCTCGTATACTCAAACTGTGAACTCTCGGAGCCTCGAACTTTATCTTCATCCTAGCGGGATCGCTTCATGCTTCGCCGGTCATAATCAACCGCTCGCTAATCCACTCGCCGTCGCCTTCATTATAGCGTCGATCCGAGCCGAAAACAGACCACGTGCCTTTAACCCGGTACAGAAACGAACGGCGGGCGCAGCGTGACTGGACTGACCTGATTAACGCTTCTCTTGGTTAAAAATGCACAAATACGCAAATCACACGTCTATTATTTTCACTTTCACTTTGTTCCTCTTCAGTGTAGCACTATTAGTCTGATCTTTTTTTTTGTCTTTTGTAAAATGTCGCCGATCATTTTTGTACATAAAATTCTAACCCGAATATTAAAGAAACTGTGACGAACACCGGCTGATCTGCTTCCTTTCTTACGCTGAAATACGAGGATCTTCAGAAACTCTACATGTTCACCTTCCGATGCATTTTTCCAGCATCACCACATAGAGCCAGTAACAAAATACGAGTCAGAGTTTAGTCACGAGTCTTTAGGCTAGAGTCTGGGTCAATAATCTACACAAAAGATATATTATAAATGTAGCGTAGAAATAAGAAATAATCTGTAAGTGCAGATAAAAACAACAACAGATTAGCGAGTGTATTTAGCTGTTTTACTTCGTGTCTTTACTTTCCTCCTCACTGTGTAAATGAATGTAATTTCTGTAACAAGAAGGTTCCAGTTAAAAGCTTCAACTGATACGTTTTGTTTTCATTACAGAACAAAAGCGCTCGATAAATCACGGCACAAAACACAGCAAAAAACATCATAACCGCTGCTTACCTGAGCTTCTGTTCTTCCAGATGCTATTACATTTATAAGCGTGCGTCCCATTAGGAATATAATCTGTTATTTTGTAAATGTGCTTATAATTAAAAACCTCCAAACTTTTCCTGGTCGTGAAGTAAAACAGGAAGTCGTCAGAAAGCCGATCGAACGTTTCATTACCACGTCATCTGTGTGACGCAAACTGAATAAATGCAAATAACAGCATTTCTTACTAACAATTACAATCAGAAGCTCTGATTGGTTCAGAAAGCGTCTTTCAACCATCAGCACCGATTCTGTAGGAGCGTTTTATTCACCCCGGTTGTTCCTGTGAAAAAGTATCGGGACGCCAGTTCTATTTATTGAATTTATGTGTTTCAGCCACAGCAGTTGCTAACAGGTGTAATCAATTATATAAAGGAAATGAAATGCTTCCAACAGTTTAGGGAATGTCCCTTCCTGTTCCAGTATGAGCAAGCTCTATAAAGACATGAGCCCTGACCTCAGCCCACACTGGAACATCAACGTCGGTGCCCAGCCATACAAACGCTCTTCATTTAAATTCACCGAACAGGCACAAATTCCCACAGAATTTCAAAGTCCTGTGAGAAGCATTTTATACCATTTGTTTTTGAAAGCCCACAGTAGGTGTCCAAATACTTTTGGCCATATGTTGTATTTAGACAGTAAATAGAGTTCCTCCGTCCATCTAGGAACCGGAAAATTGCTCCCATATCCGCAGGATCAAGGGTTACGTCAACGCCGATACTTTACGACCCGCGCCGGAGACTCTCCCGGCGTGTCCGACGGCGGCTGTAAAACTCGGCGGGGTTCGAATCCGTCAGCGAGATTTTCTCTCGCGCCGTCTCCTGTTACCGCGTCCAGTTCCTAATCCCCTCAGAAAACGTGGCAGCCGTCCTAAATCCACGAGGGATGAGGAGCTCGTCCCCGCCCGTCATGTTCCGCGTGATTTATGGCTCCTTCCCAGCATCTGGAAGATGGTTCTCGGGCAGAGCGGCGGCCGCGGAGTCCGCTGCGGGTGCCAGAAGCTGGTGGGGCTGCAGTCGATCGATCCATTTTACAAAAAATAAAAAATTAAATTAAATAAAAATGTGTAGCTTGGTTTAAATCGCTTTATGACAATAAATATCATGTCTTTGTGAGGTCTGTTGGTATGGTAGAGACCGTCCACACAACAAAGCCCTCAGAACACGTCACCACAGGCGAATAAGGATACCGGAGTGTCTCAAAGGCACCAGTCGTACCTCAGAGCTCAGGTCAGTCCGTCTAGACAAAATAAACCTACAGCCTCACTGCCTAGGTCAGACCCCCACCTCTAAATAAAGGCGTGTATTAGAATGCCTACTGTGACAGAGTAGAGGGTCAGATGATCTTCTGGTCTGACAGGAAACCTTTTCAGCTGGAATTCCGACCATCACGAGTCATGTAAATCAAAACGTTCACAGCCAGGCTACACTGTCTGTACTGTGAAATATGGTGGCGGTAGCATCGTGTTTTAAAAAATGGGACTAGAGTAAACCAGGCACCGGACAGAGACTCTCGAGGCCCATTAAGCATCTGTAGCAGGACCTTACCACCATGGCCAAAAGTATTTGGCCTTTGGCTTCCAGACCCCTCATCCTCATAGCTGGGATCTAGCATTATGACATGTGCTGTTCTTTTGGTGTACTCCACACTAGTTTTTTTCTCTGAGTGGAAAACCACTTCCCTGTTCCGGTCGCTCTGGCGGCTTTTCCGATACGTGAACTTGTTGACCGCGGGTCGTAAATATGTCCGAGCGTATGAAGCGCTGAACCGCGTCTCTCTGAATTCTAATAAAAACAAAAATGCGTTGGGTGCTCCAGCACCTCCACCGTCTGATGTTGAAACGGGTAAAAGTAAACAGTCGTTTCAGGGGTTCGGTGTGTTTTATGGTCGTGAGGAGGTTATTAACGTCTCTGTGCTGTAATTCATGTGAACCGCGGCGCTCATGACATGTTACACGTATGAACCGCGCCGGCGTTCCAGCGGAACCAGCGAGGAGAGATTTAGCTGCAGTAAGTGGATTTACTCCTGTTTAGTGCTGACCAGATCGTTAAAACTGCATGTGTGAGAGAGAGAGTGTGTGTGTGAGAACGAAAGAGTGTGTGTGTGTCTGAGTGTGTTTCTTAGTGTGTTTCTTAGTGTGTGTGTGTTAGTCTGTGTCTGTATGTCTGTGTGTCTGTGTGTCTGAGTGTGTGTTTGTATGTGTTTGTGTGAGTGTGAGAGAGTGTCTGTGTGAGTGTGTCTGTGTTTGTGTGTATGTGTCTATGTGAGAGTGAGTGTGTCTGTGTGTGTAAGAGAGAGAGTATGTATGTGTGTGTCTGAGTGTTTCTAAGTGTGTGAGTGTGTCTGTATGTGTTTGTGTGAGTGTGAGAGAGTGTGTCTGTGTGAGTGTGTCTGTGTTTGTGTGTATGTGTCTATGTGAGAGTGAGTGTGTCTGTGTGTGTAAGAGAGAGAGTATGTATGTGTGTGTCTGAGTGTTTCTAAGTGTGTGAGTGTGTCTGTATGTGTGTGTGTGTGTGTCTGTGTATCTTCACATCTGTGTGTGTGTGTGTGTGTGTGTGTGTGAGACTGTGTGTGAGAGTGTGTCTGTGTGTGAGAGTGTGTGTGTGTCTGTGTATCTTCACATCTGTGTGTGTGTGTGTGTGAGACTGTGTGTATGTCCGTGTGTGAGAGTGTGTGTGTGTCTGTGTATCTTCACATCTGTGTGTGTGTGTGAGTGTGTCTGTGTGTGTGTGTGTGTGAGTGTGTCTGTATGTGTGTGTGTGTATCTTCACATCTGTGTGTGTGTGTGTGAGACAGTGTGTGTGTGTCTGTGTGTGTGAGAGTGTGTCTGTATGTGTGTGTCCGTGTGTGAGTGTGTGTGTGTCTGTGTATCTTCACATCTGTGTGTGTGAGTGTGTCTGTATGTGTGTATGTCCGTGTGAGAGAGTGTGTGTGTGTCTGTGTGTGTATGTGTCTGTGTGTGTTTCTCAGTGTGTGTGTGTGTGTCTGTGTATCTTCACATCTGTGTGTGTGTGTGAGAGAGTGTGTGTGTGTCTGTGTATCTTCACATCTGTGTGTGTGAGAGTGTGTCTGTATGTGTGTATGTCCGTGTGTAAGTGTGTGTGTGTCTGTGTATCTTCACATCTGTGTGTGCGTGAGAGTGTGTGTCTGTATGTGTGTATGTCTGTGTGAGAGTGTGTGTGTGTGTGTGTGTGGGTCTGTTTGTTTTTCTCAGTGTGTGTGTGTGTGTGTGTCTGTGTATCTTTACATCTGTGTGTGTTAGTGTGTATGTGCCATGTGTGTGTGAGAGTATGTATGTCTGTGTCTGAATGATTTACCTAAAGTAACTCCTCACACACGCCGGGTTTGAACCCTGGAGCTACGCTGCACCCACACACACACGTCCTGCTGCGCCACAGATTTGAAACCTTCATCCAGAAAATCTGCAGCCTGGATAAAAAAGGGGACGCTGTATTTTGTCGACGCGTGGCCCCCGAGGGCCCGGCGGAGCGAGGCGGAGGTTAAGGACCGGGACTCTGCCGGCCCCGTCCGTAAACATTAGGCTGAGTAATGGAGTGCTAAGTGATGAAGGAAATAAAAATTGCTAGCAGAAGAGCGCTGACACGAACCCAACGCCGAGCTCTTAGCTCCGCTTTTTTTCGGAGCCTGGCGCTGGGCTAAGTGAAAGCAGCACTTACGCCGGGTGATTTGTGGTTTTGGGGGGAACAATGTGCGACTGTACGGGACCGGGGTTCTTTACTCTGCGGGGATTTTCGGGGTGAGAATGGTGACCCCGTACACGCACCACTAAAATCCTTTTACTTTTGTGGAGCAAATATTTACAGTGCACGGTACGGTGGCAGAGCTGCTGGCGGTTTCTGGTTTCTGGTTTGTAAACGGGTGAGTGTTTGAGTCAGTCCCCTGGAATACTTGTCGCATTATCCAGGGTCTATACGCATCCAGGGTTTCCGGGCGGCACCGGGATCATAAACAAATAATAAATTATAATAACAAATAATCAGAAGTCGCCATCTTAATTTCCAATCATTCATTCATTATATATTTTCAACCAATGCTTTATTCTGATCAGGGTCACAGTGGGTCCTGAGTCTTGGCAGCAGTTTGAGGAAGGCCCGTTCCTCCTCCAGCAGTACCGTGCACCTTTAAACTAAGCGAGGTTCAGATGCACAGTTTGACAAGAACCCAGAGCCTTGCCCTCATCCCCAAGGAACACCTTTGGAACGAATCGGAACGACGACTTCAGACAGAACCGGCGCAAATTCCCACAGGCGCACTCCTTAAAATCTAACGTAAAGCCAATCTGAAACAGTATAAGCGAAGCCACAAAGCTGGAGCAGATCCATGTTCATTCCTGTGGTTTTGGAACTGGGTGTCCAACAAGTTTGTGGTCAGGCGTCCAAATACTTTCGGTTCATGTGGTGTCATTTCAGAACTCTATATTTTCTGTATAACATTCCATCAAAGGAATTATTTATTGTCGTTCTGGTCAGGGTCTGTTAGTCAAGGTCTGGTGGACAAGGTCCGATGCCACCCAGTAACAACGAGAGTGGGTTCAAATATAGAACCTCACTTCCACCTGGGAGCGATTTGTTTCCTGTGTTTTTAAAAGTAGGAACTGACACAGGAAACCCATGTGGGGGTGGGGAGAACATGCCAAACTCACAGAGTAAACAGAATGGAGATGCAGCTGTCTGTGCCAGTCACTCTAACAGGAATATAAGTGTATGCCCAAAAGTATTAGGACACCCGATCAGGAGCCTGGTGGACATCCCATTCCAAGGTCATGTGGACGGCAGGGCAAGTCGATCCCTGTCTCTGAGCCTTGACTTGCGACCACTGATCCTCATGGCTGATGCTGTTTCAGAGCAGTATACTCACCCACTATCTGTCCTCTTTGGAACTCTGTTGGTTGCCTTGTGTTGTTTTGAAATCATACATATCAGAGTGGGCACTCGAGTGGCGCAGCGGTCTATTATGCTATTCGAACTCGGGTTCGAATCTAAGCGGCTCTATCGGATTGACGATCGTCCACACAGACACGATCGGCTGTGTCTGACGGGGGAGGGACGTGGCCGAAGCCCTGCGATGGACTGTTCCCTGTCCAGGGTATAAAATAAAATGTAATGAAAATATTTCAGTACTAATTTAGCAAGCTAGGCTAACGGCTAACTTGACGTGAAAGGAAACATAAGGTCTGAAGGCTTTTCTGTTGCTTCTTGGTGATGAAGCCGAGCTTTGAGAAACAGAGCCGCAGTGAAGCGGCCAGAAAATGCGCCTGTAAGGACGAGGGGGGTATTAGATTCACTCTAATGAGGTCTAAGTGGACTCATACCTGCGGACGTCCCGGTAAACAATGTCTCTTTGTGAACAGCTTGGAAATGGAGCAATATCATCTTTCCAAGTCACCCACGGCTCCTCAACCCGGCACCGAGAAAACAAGAGAGAGAGAGAAATGACAGAACTACCATCACATGTCAAGCGTAAGGACAGTTTTATCATTGGCTGGTACTTGTTCGCTAGCAATTAGCCAGCGGACTAGTCATTAGCAAAATAATTCTATGCTAAATAGTCAGCAGAACAAGAACTGAATCCAGTCGGCAGCTCTTTCTAACCCGAGGGGGAAACAGACATGAAGCCTGGGGGGCCTTGGAGCCCCGAGGTGAGACTTTGTTGGACATTTGCACCTGAACCCGATACTCCGCCTGGGAGAAAACGACGGGAACTTGTCGTCTCTCCAAACCTGAGGAATGAGTCCGGCCCGATCCAAGTCTAACAGCCCCGGGGCCGCTGGCTCCCGTTCCTCTCCGCCGTGCCAAATCTGCCTTGGCCGCCTTGGCTAGCGCTCTCGGCTTCTTAGGGTGCGTATTTTACCTCCCCAGCAGGAGCCTGTTTTTGCTTCTGAGCGAGAACGAGGTCTGCGGTTTGGAACGAACGGAGGATGAAATGAGGCCCTCATTTCGCTCGCTGTCGCTGTGATGTTTCACTAAGTATTCGCATCCTTTTAGTTTCCTCCTAATTTCCTGCCACGCAGACGAGAGACATTATTCTTCCACCGCTTCACCGGACTCGCTCAGAGAGTCTCCGTCAGGTCCATTTGGAACTCGTGGGTGACTCTTGTGCAAGTCCAGCATCTATGGAGCTATTTTTAATGTCAGTATGTGGCTGAAAGTACCTGCTGGTTGTAGTTCAGGCGTTTTAGTTACACCCTGTTTGCTAATCAGTTGCGTTACCAAAACTGAGGCCCATTAAGACACATATTGACAAGTTTGGCCCTAATTTCGACCCTGCTGAATTATTTAGACGACTGATTTTGAGTCCGGCCTGACAAACACGCAAATGCTCTTTTAATAATGGTCACAAATTCCCACAGACACTTTAAAATCCTGTGGAAACTCCTACCAGATACGTAGAGGCTAATATAGGCTCAAACTGTAGGGGTGGGAGAGCAAGACCACAATAATGCCCCTGGTTTCAGAATAGGATGTCTAACAATGTCATGTTCAGATGTTCACATACTTTCGGCCATAAAGTGGACTTTATTATCTATTTTACAACTTATTAAAGCTTTTTAAAAGGTTTTCTAAATGAAATTGTGCCTCAGGTGCAAAGTTTTTCACACAAAATGTCCTTTTCTTTAAGAAAATTGGCAGCAGTTAGCGATTTTGCATGGCTATCCTTCTTAAACACACACACACAATGGCCAAAATGCACTTAAAGTTTCATTTTATTTAGCAAAGTCTCTAAATTTGCATTAAAAAACTCCAAAATGAGTAATTAGATGTAGCTAAAATGCTAAGTCGAGGCTAAGTTGCTAACTTCACCGATCAGTGAAGTTCCATTAGCGTTATAGTTACATGTATTTGTTCCTTAATGGGTTGGCGACCCCTGCAGGTGAAGCGGTGGAATAACATGTCTGACACTTAACATTCACATTTATCGAAAGCGACTTATGACTTAATACTTAATTACGACTAAACAGTTTGACTAATTGAGGGTTAAGGGCCTTGCCCAGGGGCCCAACGGTGGCAATCTGGCAGTGGTGGGGCTTGAACCAGCGACCTTCTGATCACTACTTCAGTACCTTAACTAGCACTTGAACTACCACTAAGAAAGTCATGAATGAGAAACGCAAACGCTTCATGTGTGTTAGCATTAGTGCTTAAACAGCATTGCCACTAGATGGCGCTGCTGTCAAATGTATAAACATGAAACCACACGTTAAAGCAAACCCTTCAATCTTCGGCTGCATCAAAATTGCGATATTTATTACAATTGCGATATTCGACTGTTCTCTCAAATTTGATGTTTAATGTTGTTCGTGTTCACTTTTAATGTTTTCTGAACCTGACACGAATCTAAACCGACACGCATGCGCAGAACAGCTCTGATCAGAAAGTAAACAAACCCTGGGTGAGCAGTTTGTTTATTATTTATTAGGATTTTAACGTCATGTTTTACACTTTGATTACATTCATGACAGGAACGGTAGTTACTCATTACACAAGATTTATCAGTTCACAAGGTTATATCGAACACAGTCATGGACAATTTAGTGTCTCCAATTTACCTCACTTGCATGTTTTTGGACTGTGGGAGGAAACTGGAGCATCCAGAGGTAATCCATGCAGACACGGGGAGAACATGCAAACTCCGCACAGAAAGGACCACACCACACGTCAGAAACACCACACATCATTCATTTATATAATCACCTGTCCTAAAATAAAATGTATTTGTAAGAATTGTTTTTATTAACTGGCAATTTTAAGACATAAATCAGTGTGTCTTAAATTTGACCTTGACTGGCAGTTGGTAGAAGTTGTAGTTCACCATGGTTTCTGGGATGGGTACAAATGAAGGCATGTAATTAAATTCATATATGAATATTCTTTTCTCTGTTGACCTTCCTTGTGCACGTGGGTGCCACATTAATTTGATATAAGTATTGATTTTGATTTCAGTGGATTGATTTCAGCAGCATCCTTGAGCAACGTGTATATTAAAACACCTAGACGCTAATTGTAAGACGTGTCCAAATACTTTTGGCCATGTGGTGTACTTCTACCAATTCTCGTTACACAAACAGACCTGTGTTCGCAGAGCGTCCTGATTTACACTCGTCTGCATGTGGGCCAATTACACGCTCGGCCCACCACGTTTCCGCGGGCAGTGACTCACGCTGGCTAACATCACAGCGTGAGGTGCTGGTCTGATACCAAACTGTGAGTCAGGGAGCAAATCCACCCATTTTTATCCTCCGACTCTGTTTAGCTTCCTGATCGATGCTTCTTTGTTTGGGAATTTGCACCATATGGCCAAAAGTATGTGGACGTCTGACCTTGAGCTTGTTAGACATCCCAATCCAAAACCATGTGTGTGAAGATAGAGTCGCCCTCCTGTTCCGCCAACCAATGAAACCATGGGAGATGCTGACATGATGAGAACATGATGTTCAGGCAGACGAAATAGTGGTCGTTAATGTTCTAATGGCGCTGGTGTCACCTGCTACATTGATACATGGTGATGGTGCCATTCGTATTCATGAATGTAGGACGGACACGTGGAGATGGTTTCAGAGAATCGTCGGGTGTACTGCCCAGCCACTGGGGCATTTGGTGTAAATTTGACTTTTCCGCACCTATTTAACATTTGAACCGACAGCCTAACTGAGAAAACATCACAACATTAAATGTAAATATCTCAGACGCCCGAGATACACCATGTGTGATATCAGGAGGTTTCCACATGCAAATTGGCGTGAAGAAAGAGCACCAGCTTTTCCTACGGAGCCGTTCGACTGGATGAATAATGCGCTAACGATTTTTCTCTGCACCTTACGTTATCATTATCACCGCAATCATCGCCGTCACGCGACGTCTAAGCTCTGAGTACGGACTCAATTTTACAGAACAGGAGATTCGGCTTCATACGAGAGAGAAAGAACAACAGCAACAACGACGACAACAAACTCTGTTGCTGCATCGTCTCGTCTCTTACACATTTAATTGCACGTCTCGCTGACTGACAAGCTGCCAAACAGCCCATCAGAGACGAGCCTCCATCACTCTAATTAATTACAACCAGCCAGCAGACGTTCCTCAACACCCAGGAGAGTAAATAATCTCAACGTTTCATCTACGGGGTGCAATCACACGCCCTGTGTCTCATCAAAAGCTTTTCTACCTCCGCGTACCGGCGATGTGCATAACAAAATTAGCATCATCCATTCTACCAAACACCCGTTCATCCATCCATCCATCCATCCATCCATCTATTCCACCAATCATCTGTTCATCCACCAATCATCCATCCATCCACCCATTCCTCCAATAATCCGTCCATTCATCCATCCATTCCACAAATCATATATCAATCCATACATCCATGTATTTCATAGTTTATTCACCCATTTTTTCAACAATTATCCATCAATCTATTCCACCAATCATCCATCCATCCATTCATCCACCCATCCATTCCATTATCCATCAATACACCCATTCCTCCAATCATCCATCCATCAATCAATCCATCCATCCATTCCACCAATCATCCATTCACCCATTTTACCAGTTATCCATCCATCATCTAGCCATCCATCAATCCATCCACCCATTCCTCCAATCATCCATCCATCCATCAAACAATCCATCCATTCCACCATCCATCCATCTATCCATTCCACCAATCATCTATCCATCACCTAATTCATTCATTCATCCCTTCCTCCATCCATCCATCCATTCATCTATCTTTATCTATGTTTACAAGCTATTTACATCTGACGCCCCATTTACCCCTGATTTACATAAAGCCCAAACTCATTCCTACATGAGCAGCACAGAATTAATCAGGTTTTGCTCATCAGAGATGAAAATAGAACAAAAATAAATGAGTTAAATCACTTAAAATCTTCAGAAAAGCAGAGAACAGATAAAGACGTGATCTTTGCTAGCACAGAGGTGAGAGAAAAGTCTAAAACGTTAGCCCACCACCGCTGAGACTCAAGACTCAAGTCTTGGTGGAGTCACTGGTCTCACTTTTGGCCACACTGTGTATTTCTTCCACCTCAAAAACCACATGCACCGTGTCCGGTTTACTAATCTGAGACCCAATTATGGATTTGTCCGGCGGAAACCTGGCTAGCCTCTCTCTGATCCGTACCGTAGACCACGCAGGTCGCTCATTTTTTTCAGACAATTTCTGATTCCAATTCGATCCAGGTAATGAAAACGAAAGTGCTGACGAGAGAGCGGAGCTGGTCGAAACGGCAGCTTGATTGTGCCGCCGCCGCAGCAGATATGAGAAATAAACGCTATACGATACGACAGGTCAGCCTCAATTTGTAGCTGATTAGTTTTTAATCTGGCGCTCGGAATTGAAAATCGTCGTCCTCCTCCTCCTCCTCCTCCGGTGCGTAGGTCGTTGTCAGTATCGTTGGAACTATCATGCATGAAATCATAGTTTCAGAGATTGTGGATCATTCACTTGGTGTGATCACCAGGGCAGCAAACCACACCACAGAACCTAAAGTATGTGGACGCCCAACCAGGAGCTTGTTTGGCATCCAGTTTCTAAGTCATGGAAAAGTGGAAGACTAGCAGGTAGAGCTTTGGGCATTTGATCGAACAACTGGCTCTCCCATCCATCCATTTCACTAATCATCCATCCATCCATTCAATCATCCATCCAATCATCCATCCAATTATCTATCCATCCATTCATTCCACCAATCATCTATCCATCCATTCAATCATCCATCCATCCATTCAATCATCCATCCAATCATCCATCCAATTATCTATCCATCCATTCATTCCACCAATCATCTATCCATCCATTCAATCATCCATCCATCCATTCAAACATCCATCCAATCATCCATCCATCCATCCATCCAATCATTCCACCAATCATCTATCCATCCGTCCGTCTGTCTGTCCGTCCATCCAATCATCCAACACAAATGACGCATTGAAACGAAACACAAAACGAAATATACGTCATTAATAAAAACTGTGGTAATCTGGTCCCACTGTGCTTTACAAGATGTAACGTAAAGCCTCCACAGGGGGGCGTTCATGTACAACTTCATTTCGTGTTTATGGACCTGTTAAAACTGGTTTATTATTATTTTTCTCTGCGACTCTGAGGACTTACTGTACCGAGGACTACTCGCCCACCCCCTACCCCCCTACAGGGACGCACCTTACCAACCATCTGAAGGGCGTCTGAAGGGCGTCTTCAGTACGAAGCCGGCTGGATAAATCATCCCTAATGGCGCGTCTATAACGGCACATCTTTATTCATCAGGAGCGAGAGCAATCTCCACAAACAGAATTCAATCCTCCGGTGAATGATTCTCCATCCCTCTTCCTCCTCCTCTTCCTCCTCCTCCTCCTCCTCCTCGTAGTGACCTGCAGGCTTCTCCTGTGGGCAGAGATGGATTTTTCTTCGCTTCTTTATATCGGCCGCTTCATTTAGCGCATGGTCCACGGTAACAGGGTACAGAGACGCATATTCAAATCTACGATTGACCCCGGGCCTCAAACTACCAAATAATATGTCTGGATCAGCCCGGAGCTCCGCCCACCAGGAACTCTGGCCGTCAGGAACTCCGGCCATCAGGAACTCCGGCCACCAGGAACTCCGGCCACCAGGAACTCCGCCCACCAGGAACTCTGGCCATCAGGAACTCCGGCCATCAGGAACTCTGGCCATCAGGAACTCCGGCCATCAGGAACTCCGGCCACCAGGAACTCCGGCCACCAGGAACTCCGCCCACCAGGAACTCCGGCCATCAGGAACTCCAGCCACCAGGAAATCCGGCCACCAGGAACTCTGGCCATCAGGAACTCTGGCCATCAGGAAATCCGGCCACCAGGAACTCTGGCCATCAGGAAATCCGGCCACCAGGAACTCCAGCCACCAGGAACTCTGGCCATCAGGAACTCTGGTCATCAGGAACTCCAGCCACCAGGAACTCTGGCCATCAGGAACTCTGGCCATCAGGAACTCTGGTCATCAGGAACTCCAGCCACCAGGAACCATTTCATTTGCACTGATTTTTTTCCCTCTTTCCCCGAAATTAAATTTACTCGTCATTTTATGGCTGCCACGATCAATTATTGATTAAACAGCCATTAACGTCGCTCGTGTCCCAACATCAGAGGTCGGACCTCTCTTAAAAGCCTGTATATGGTAAATGGTCAAAAGTATATGGACAGTTATGTTAATATTAGTGGACGTGGATGACCAGTCTGTGGTAACACCACACCGGGTCATTTATTATACATTTATTCTACCATTATTACAAGGTGGATATTGAGGCTACGGCTTCATTTGATTCTTTTTTATTGTCTTCTGATTATCATTTATTTGTTTACCTGGTCAGGGTTTCAGTGGGTCCTGGCAACACTGGGTTTGAGGCGAGATTACATCCTGGAAATACGTTGCAGGGCATCACACACTCACCAGCGCACTCTTTTACCCACGTGTGTGTAATTGTCTTGCATTCAGTTTGTGGGTGGTGCCGGACCCACTGTGACCCTGACCAGGATGACGCACTTATGTAAAATAAACTAATAAATAAATGAATGATTGAATGAATGAATAACAAATCTTAGGGAAATAACAGGAACACGAGTGGAAACGTGTGAAGCTCCACAGATACGAACCGCACCTCAGGACTGAACCCGCGACCCCGGAGCCGCGCTCGTCACCGCGCCCCTGATTAACACTCGCCTGTGTTAAAACCTAATATGGGTCGATGTTCATGAATATTGTTGAATTATTCACGTGCGCTTGTATTATTATTCGTCCATGTTAAAGGATGAACCGACAGGAGAATCTGAAACCCCGGCGTGCCAGGGCGCCCGGGCGCGGCATGGCATTCCAGCTTCAAGAGGATTAAATGAGAAAATATTGGGACAGTATTTCCCTGGGGGTGGCGGATATCCAGCCTCTCTCACTGCCTCTCTCTCTCTCTCTCTCTCTCTCTCTCTCTCTCTCTCTCTCTCTCTCTCCCTCCTGCTTTCATTTAAAGCTGAGGTAAAGTGGGTGGTGGGGCGGTGGGGGGTGAATACATGAACGCCTCAGGAGGGAACCGTCATGTTATTGCGGCTAACCTTGAGCTGTCTGCTGGTCCGTGTGTGTGTGTGTGTGTGTGTGTGTGTGCACCAGCATGGTCACAAATACAACAAAACGTGCCTTTAATTAATTATTAATTCTTGAAATTAATAACACAGTATGATTAATTTCACTGTGTACCAGAACATCATGTTCTTTATACGCTGGATAATGTGGAGAGCAAAATACAAACCAAACAACAGTCATAAATATTATATACTTAATATATTATATCAGTATTAATATTTTTTATTTTAAATTTACCATTTGTATATAAAGTAATGCATTTAACACCAACACAAAAATATAAAATACATAATTATTAAATATTTCAAACATTTTCCTAATTCAAATAATATTTAGTCTAAATATTCATATTAGAGTCATAAATATTAATAAATAATGCCAAAATTAGGCAAATATATTAAAATAAATGTTATATTTAATTATAAATATTTTAGTGTAGTAGTGTGGACCATTTGTATAAATTAATGCATTTAATACCACCATTTAAAATATTATTAAAAACATATTTTCCTAATTAAAATAATATTTACATTTTAAATGGTAACTTTTTGCACTGCAAAATTCATGTAACTATTTTTATTAAGTATAAATATTCATATAATGTTTTTAATTTATTGGTTCTTAAATATTAATAAATAATGCAAGAATTTGACAAATATATGAATTTATTAAATGTGTTTTATTTTTGCTATTTGATGTATGTGTTTTCTCCCTCACGCCTCCTCCGACCCGCGCGCAGCCCTTAGCGGAACACCTTTTTTACTCATGCACTCTGCACAGGCACCTCTCTATCTGCTAATCAGGGTTTGAAGACCCCACCCACATAGTCCGGTCATCCCACCCACATAGTCCGGTCATCCCGCCCTAGCAGAAACGTGTCTGCTCCTAGCACTGCTAATTATGCCCGCTAGATGGCGCCCAGCCAACCGGTGGAAACGCCGAGTTACGAACCGAGGAGTTCAGAATCTCGGTGCTGGTGTGCACCACCTGAGCACTAATATGTTTTATATATAATTTTCATATATTTTTAATGTGGCAGCCTGAACATTACATATTATTATATAAAAATAAACATTTCTTCTAATTAAAATCATGTTTACATTCTAAACTGGAAACTTTTTGCTCTGCTAAATTCATGTTAATATTTTTAAAGTCTGAATATTAATAATAATTTTTTTTTTACATGTAATGTATTTATAATACATGTAAAAGTATGCATAATAATTATATTTTATATATAATCACACATCAGTCTGAAAACTACTTGTGGCCCTTTTGGTGTTCCACAGTCCACTGTGTTTTTATTTCATGTGTATGAGTGTGTGCAGGCCAGCCAATATCTGTGTGTGTGTGAGTGTGTGTGAGTGTGTGTGTGTGCATTACCCGTGAAGTGAAACATGCCGCCTCTCGACAGGTTACTCATCACCCTTCATCCTCCCACCTCATCCCGCACCGTCCTGCTTCATTTCCGCCATCTAACGGCTCGTTGGCACCCAGTCGGTCACAAAACCCCACAAAGAGGAGCAGCACTTACAGTCAGACAGGTGAGCGAATACACGAATACCTGCCACCCCGCCGGTGGAGGCCAGGCCGGAGCGGGGGTTCCATCCGAGCCTGTACTGTACACTGAGCCGCCGCGTCTGAGGAGAATACAGATGAGGCTTCACGTGGATTAGAAAGAGAACAGAACGGATAAAGAGATCTGGCGGCGGGGGGACCATCCATCCCCCAAACGCTCCTCCTTAAGAATATTCAACCAAAATAAAGGCAGCTGAAGGTCCACATACCCTCCACACTGTATGAGTCGAAAGTATTTGGACACCTGATCAAATACATGAAATTTAAAAACTAATAGCGTACGTGGAGGGTGCAAGGTCCACGGACCCACGCGCTGATCTCCACCTTCCTCTACCTCTGTACAGGCACCTCGGGCTACTAACCAGGGTCCTTACACAGCGTCGAAGACCCCGCCCACTTTTTTAGTCCGGTCTTTTCCCACAAAGCAGACTGCACTGCCAACCGTGCCCGCTTGGCAATTGCTCAGATTGAACAGTCACAGTATTGAAAGGTGCTTTGGAAGAAAGCGTCCGCTGATCGTCAGTGAGAAAGCTTTTGGATGCGAGCTCTCTCTGGAACATTAAGGGTCCTTCCCTAAACTGTTGATGCAACCCGAACTCGACAGTCAGGAAGGAACGTCCACAATGTCCACACACTTTCAAGACGCATCAACAAGCCAAGGCTGCGTCCGACACAGAAAACATCACAGAGGACACCTCCGGCCAATGAGAGGCGAGCTGGCTGGAGTGTGGGCGGAGCTTCGAACCGCGAGAGGAACGGTAGCGCGCGCGAGCTCGCGTCTCCTGATCCAGTTCCCACACGGCGCTGCATGGATTACAGCGTCTCGTTACAGGTGCAGCACGAGCTCACCGAGCATCTACCGGGTCTGCGCTTCAGTCTGCACCGGGAGTACACGCTGCAGCTACAGGTACACGCGCACACACACGCGCGCACGCACGCGGTGCACTGATTTACGGGGCTGTGCGCGCTCGTGGCGCGACGCAGTACGCTGTGGGCGCGAGGAGAGCACGAGACGCGCTCCGCATGCTGCTCTGTTTACAAAGTGCTGGGGCTCGCGCTTCAGTATCTGCTCTCATATTCGCGCGCGCGGGTCGGTGTGCAATAACGTGCCGACGTTTCTGCGCGCGCACCACACCACCGAATAGCCAGTTTACGCGTTGTTATAATAATTAGTATAATATAATAATATAAAATAATAAGTATAATATAATATGATAATATAATAATAATAATATAACATGATAATATAGTATACAGATAACATAATATATATAATAATAATAAAATATAATAATAATATAACAAAATAATATAGTATACAAATAATATAATATAATAATAATAATAATAATAGTAAAATATAATAATAAATTAATATAATAATATAGTATACAAATAATATAATATATATATACAGTATATAATAATAATAAAATATAATAATAATATAACATAATATAGTATACAAATTATATATATAATCATAATATTAATAATCAATATTAATAATAATAATTTAATATATAATAACATAAGGGCGGCATGGTGGCTCGGTGGGTAGCACTCCTGCCTCACAGCAAGTGTAGTTTGCATGTTCTCCCCGTGTCTGCGTGGGTTTCCTCCGGGAGCTCCGGTTTCCTCCCACAGTCCAAAAACATGCAGTCAGGTTAATTGGAGACACTGAATTGCCCTATAGGTGAATGTGTGTGTGTGTGTGTGTGTGTGTGTGTGCCCTGCGATGGACTGGCGCCCCGTCCAGGGTGTTACTGTGTGCCTTGCGCCCATTGAAAAGCTGGGATAGGCTCCAGCACCCCTCCGCAACCCTGATTGGATAAGCGGTTAGGAAAGTGAGAGAGTGAGTGAGATAATAATATAATAATATATTTTAATAATATAATATATAACAATAATATAACACTATATGATAATATAATATTATAAAGTGTAAATTATTATAGATTTTTATATGTGATTTTTACACCTTGATCTTTGCACGTGCAACAAATGCATCAAAGAGTCGCATGGATGCATTTTTACTTGCGTTTGGCTGCAATATAATGTGTGTATATGAAATCAGGTGCTCACAAATGCTCGTCCCACAGTCACACTCCGAAATCTTACAGAAAACTAATACAGCTTTTGTACAAGCCTCTTTATTTGGACTAGGACATCCAGCAAGCTCATAGTTAGATGGGTGTCCACATACTTCTGGCTATTTAGTAAATATATATTTACTGTATGTCCAAAAGTATTCGGACGCATGACCGTGAGCTTGTCGGACGTCTGTTTCAAAAACGACCTGTATTAAAACAGAACGACCTTTATGTGACCTTCTGATAAGGTTCCTCACATGACTTTGAAGTGTGTCAGGGCTCTGTTTTGATGGCACCCTCCAGAATCTGGTGGAAAAGCTGCTCTTATAGCTGAAACTCTATGTCCATCGCCTAGGTGTCACTGTTGGGCCCCTGAGCGAGGCCCTTAATCCTCAATTGCTTGATTTTTATTCAGTGATAATTGTAAGTCGCTTTGGACAGTGGTACTAGATTAGTAATCAGAAGGTTGCCAGTGCAAGCCCCACCATCGGCATGTTGTCACTTTTGGGCCCCTGAGCGAGGCCCTTAACCTTAAATTGCTTGATTTGCATTAGGTGATAATTGTAGGTCGCTTTGGGCAGTGGTAGCTCAGCGGTTAAAGCACTGGACTAGTAATCAGTAGGTTGCTGGTTCAAGCCCCACTATCGCCAAGCTGTCACTGTTAGGCCCCTAAACGAGGCCCTTAACTCTCAATTGCTTGATTTGCATTCAGTGATAATTGTAAGTCGCTTTAGACAGTGGTACTAGATTAGTAATCAGAAGGTTGCCGGTTCAAGCCCCACTATCGCCAAGTTGTCACTGTTGGGCCCCTGAGCGAGGCCTTTAACCCTTAATTGCTTGATGTGCATTTAATGATAACTGTAAGTCGCTTTGGGCAGTGGTAGCTCAGTGGTTAAACCACTGTACCAGTAAGCAGAAGGTTGCTGGTTCAAGCCCCGCGATTACTAAGTTGTCACTGTTGGGCCCCTGGGCGAGGCCCTAAACTCTCAATTGCTTGATTGCATTTAGTGATAACTGTAAGTCGCTTTGGGCAGTGGTAGCTCAGTGGTTAAGGTACTGGACTAGTAATCGGAAGGTCGCTGGTTCAAGCCCCAGCCTCGCACTGTTGGGCCCCTGAACGAGGCCCTCACCCCTCAATTGCTTAAATTGTATTCAGATCAACGAGACGTCTAAAAAGCTCGTGGAAAATGCACGCCCTGATTCGACCGTCCTGAACCCATCAGGCTTGTTCGGTTTCTCCGTCTCGCCCGGCGGGCAGATGTGGCGTCGCCCGGCGTGCCAGCTTTTATTTTTAGGGAAATTGGGCCTCATTTGCATACAGAATCCCGTCTGTGTGCAGACGTCTTGGCCGGGCTTCAGATTTTCCTCTCCAGGTGCAGAGCGGATCAGCTCTCGGCTCGGCGTTATCCTCCGGAGCACGAACACGCGCCCGCTTACACGGGAGCCAAAAAACGAACCCGGAGCCAAACGCGGCAGGGTCGGCATCGCCACGGTGACCGGTTACGGGGGTGTGACGAAGCCGATGATGCTCGTTCAGTGGGAGCAAAAAACGGCTGGATGTACTGTAAGTCGCTTTGGATAAACGTGTCTGCTAAATGGACGATTCTGTCTGCTGCACTGTCTGCACTGCTGATCGTGGCCGCTAGGGGGCGCCAGACTTCCGGAAGCAGAACTGAGATTCGAACAGAGGCCCGAGGGGTCAACCAGCGATTGGCACATTTCTCAACGTTGGCTGACTGTGATAGCCTTCAGCGAAGAGTTGGGAAGCGGATATGAATAATTTACGAGAGAAAAATGGGTGGAAATAAAATAAATAAAATAAAAATCGTTGGAATAAAAAATCCGAACGGCTTGTTTATCAGAGCCGGGCGTGATGAGCGTACAGCGGGCGTGGTCATGCATTATTGAAGCGCTGTTGATGCTCCGTGCTGCACCGAGTCCGACGTTCGGCCTTTGATTTTTTTCTTTGAAGGGTGTTTAAGCGCCGCCGTTCGCCTCGCCTCCGTCCCCGGGCGGGATGAACTTTAGGTTGGCGCGTTTGACGTCTCGTTACAGATCTGATGGCTCTTGATGGTGCTGAAGCTGGTCGAGAAAAACAAGTTGTTTTTTTATTGGACAGAAATATGTACAAATAGCCAAAAGTATTCGGACACAGATCGTGGTCTTTCATCTGGGGGACCAGCAGGAAGCCGAATCTCCAGAGGCAGGATGCTTTGTGCCGGAAGGTTCCCGCTTCAATTGCTGTCTATTTTTGGCTTTTCGGCTCTGCAGGACCTCAGTGGACTTGCACAGTGCCTGTGGGCATCTACCTGGCGATGGTGCCCTGCTAATTAGGGGTTAAATTGCGCCAGTCACGTCTTCTGTCCTGTTTGTTTTCATCTCACAGTCACAAATAAGCCTGGTACCGCGGTCCTGGCCCCGGGTTGCTCTTCCTTTACCCATTTGGGTTTCCACTTGGTACTCCGGTTTCCTCCTGGAACACTTTTCAGGTGGCCGGCTGCTCTAAATCGGCCCGTTGGGCAGTGTCCGAGGAGCAGGGTATTGGATTGGCGTTCTGTCTGGGGTGCGTTACTGATTTGCGCCAAGTGATTCCCAAAACTGGACCAACCCTGGAACTCAGTCCCACTTTGAGGTGTTTGAATGACTACAACTGGTGTCAAGTGGTGGTATTTTGGCTCTCTCAAAAAATCAGTTCCCCCAACGTCTATTGTTGCTCCCATCGTATAAAGTAAATAAAGATGTTTGTTTTTCTTGGACGTCTACGTACAAATAATTAGGGTGTAGACCCAGTCGTGTTGGCCACATTGGCAGGACAGCACCAGGTTCCTGGGGATCTGCGAGGACTTCCGCATGGTCTTCTCTCATCTGCAAGTGTTTTCTACAAGTAGTCAGGTTTTCTTCCACTTCCTAAGTGACCCTGGTACTGTTGGGGTACTCTAGTACACGTCCACTCCTGACCCTTGGGTACACACCAAGGTTTGATGACATGGAAGACGTTGTTGGACGAGTCCCCTAGACCTGAAGCCCACTGATCATCTTCAGGATGACAAACTGAACCATGTAAAGACTGTCTGACCTCAGAAAGGCTCTAGTGCAAAACCGTCCCGGCAGAGTTGAGGCTGTTATGGTCGCCTCTCCATATGAGCGCTCTTGGTTTTGGAACAGGACGGGAGAGACCTGCTCTCAGTTACAGCCTGGAATAATATGCTCACCAGGGGTCGCTCAATCTGGCCCTTGTGTACACGGGCACCCAGAGCTGGACGCTTGGCAGAGGAAGCATGTGCCGTGTTTAGATTGATGATCTGACCGGCTGCCCTCGTTTTGTCCAGCTAATCGGGTCTGTGATTACAGCCGCTGTTCAAAAACCTCCAAAGGACTCAGTACAGAGGGAATCAGATTTTTGGTACGCGTTCAGCCTGGCGCCTCTCCCCCCTACGGAAAAGAACGAGGTGTGTAATTAACATCCGCCCCTGAGCATCGTTCGTTTGGCCGCGCTGAGCAGAGGAGGCTAATGACTCCGAGCTTAATTGACTTGTTTTCGGTGTTCGGTCGGTGCCAGCGTGGATCTGCTGGGTCAGTGGATGCCAGGCAAGAATATGTGGAAGAGTTGACGTATTATAACCTTGATGAATGTTCACTGAGGAACAATTTTGCTCAACGTTTACCTCAACAAAGACTGACTGTAGGGGCGGAGCCCTGGCAGTGCCACAGCCATCCATGGCCGGAGGTTAACAGCCAGCATATTGGTCTGTTCTGTGGCATCTCGTGAGCTGGCAAGTGAGAACTGGCAATGAATTTAGTATGAAGTTAGCATTGTTTGGTTGTTTGGTCACATTTAAGCCGTGATCTACAGATTCTTAGGCAGCTGCAGTCTTGGTTGGTTCACAGACCTGTGGTGGGCAAGCGCATCAGACCTCGCAACCTTGGCGCCAAGGTGGTCAAATGGTTAAAGACGGGTCTTTACCGACCTGCCGTCATTGAGGCTGCTCGCTAGCTGTCCATGACCAGGGTTAGTACGCTAATCATTTGTGAGGACTCCAACGTATCCAAATATACAGGGGTCAGTTAGCTACATGGGTCAACGTCTGGCCAGTACCTTCATGAGAGACTTTCAGGTGTCGTAGTAGGACTGCAGGACTGGACTTAAGAACTCCTGGCCCAAATAAACGAATATATTTTATTTAGACACAGGTAGACACATTTCATTCCTACATTCTATAGGAAGTAGAGCGAGCTAGCTTTAGAGACCTGATGCTCGGCTGTCGACGAGACACCAGATACGCGACTCCGCCGTCTCTCTATGATAGTGGAAAAAAATCCTCCTTTGTCGTGTTCATAGCTTACAAATGTAAAATTCATGAAGCTGGATTAAAGATGCCACTGTTCGGCGGGACCGGAGTCGTCCGCTGTATAAACGGAGGAGGATTTAATCTCTGACGTCATTAATACTTTACGAAGGGTCGGCCAGGCTTTTTTATTGTAATGAGGAGTCGAGGGGCACTAACGAGGGTTTCTGAGGGGGTGGTAAGTGGGTGGACCGAGGCTTGGGGGTACTTTTTTGGGTTAGAGGGACAGCTATGCTTTGATAGGGTGAATGATAATTACATTTGGGTGGGATTCAGTCTAGGGGTTCAAAGGGATACAATCTGGGGGAATGTCATGGGGTACTGCGACCAGTTTTGGCGGTACTGATGGGTACAGTCTGGGGTACTGAGACCAAGTTTGGGGGTACTATTGGATACAGTCTGGGGGTACTGATGGGTACAGTCTGGGGGTGCTGAGACAAATTCTGCGCGTAGTGATAAATACATTCTGGGGGTACTGAGAAAAATTATGGGGGTACTGATGGGTACAATTTTATGGTACTAATGAACAGTCTGGGGGTACTGATGGGTACATCGTGGAAGTACTGAGACTGGAGGTTGGATACAAGCTTGGGGTAGAAAGGAAATCATTTGGGAGTTACAGTAGGGAACTAGAGAGGTGCGTTCCCTGAGGAAAATGCCAGTGTGATTGTAGCTCAGCAGTGCCAGGGTTCGTGGGTTAGGGACTGGGGTTGAATACTTCTGGAGAGTTTGGTGATTTGTGATATTGTGTGTGCGAGTATGTATTTAGTAACTTAGTGCAATCACATTAAACATGAGAATGGAAACGACTTGGTTGGCGAGGAAAACGTTGGATACTGGGATCTAAGCAGTGCTCTGATTTGGTAATACATTTTGGGGATTGCTAGAGGGATGCCGTGACGGGACTCTGTAGTTTAAAAATAAAATATACTGTTTCTAATGGAGAAATGGTGGCACGTCTTCATTTCTGGACTTGACCGAGGGTTGAGGAACCTTTCTAACTCTTCTAAAGGTTAGTGAGAGTTCACGGCTCCCGGTGTTCCTCCTTCCTTCTGTTTGTTTGTTCCTCTGAGCTGCGTGAGCGTTTCCTGACGGACGACTTTTCTCCTGCTTAAAAAAGTACTTTCCTTTAAAACTTTCTCCCTCTAACTTTTATAATCCTGTTTATTTTACACGATTAGTGACCAGAAGATTTTACATAACAATCTAATTGCTCCACTCCGTCTGGCAGGAAGTGTTTTTCTGTTCCGCCGAGGAATAATATTCACCAATAACCAGAACCTGTCCACGTTTCACAAGCTTTCAATTGCGCGGTTTGTCTTAAAGCAGGATGCAGAAATTCATTAGATGTTTTTCTCCCAGGGTGGAACGTCATTGAGTTTTTAATCAGATACGTATTTTAGGAAAAGGTTCGGCGAAGTTCTCCTCACGTTCCCGAGAGCTGGGAACCCGTTTGTGCTCTTGCTCAGAAAAGCAGCACCATGGGTAGTTGCCTCCACTCCTTTTGGACGATGTTCTACCAGATTTTGGAACATGAGCTTTGGGAATGTCAAGCCATCACATGTCCAAAAGACCTGGCTCAGGGTTGGATTGTGGTAAAAAAAAAAAAAGGATGACATATGTTAACCTGTTACCTGTGTTTTTTTTTAACCACGCCTCAGTGGTTCTGCTTGTCAGTGATTGTTTGTCCTCGTTAGCCAGTGGTGTGAAGTTTCCTTTTAAATTAACTTGGCATTCGATCTCCAAAACTCGCCCAAAAAAATCTCACTTTGCCTTTTATTTTCTCTCTGCGATTCCCACCGTCTCTAGATCGAAATCTAATGAGCTGAACAGGGACTCGGGCAGGTGAGCGAGGATCCAGGACTCTTTAGCTTCACCTTGTACGCCCGGGTCCCTTTTTTCCCCATTACTCCTCTGTGTGGGTGTTCGAGTTTCCTCTGATCACGTTCCTCGCTTCGCAGCTTCATATTTTATGCCTGGTCATGTTTCATCTTTTTCTAAAAAGAAAGAAAAAGGGCAGGACGTCATGCATATTCAAAACCGTAATCCCTTCTCGCTTCCTTTTGTTGAGAGAGGCTCTAGTGGAGACGTCAGCTTGGATTCGGATGTCAGCTGCGAGACAAATCGAGACCTTTCGGGAGATGTTCCGTACGTTGGCATTTCATTGCATCTCCCAATGTGGGAGAAGTTGTGACATCACACTTCAAAATTACCTCCAAAAAATCGCCTGGCCTTTGATAGAGCTCCGATCCAGGGTTCATGAGTTCATCAGTGAAAGAAACGACGTGTTTTCTGTTCTTCTTTTGTCTTTTCCAGATGAAGTCGACGGAGCTGGATCAGGGTCTTTTCACGGACAGCTACTGCAAGGTGTGCAGCGCCCAGCTCATCTCCGAGTCTCAGAGAGTGGCCCACTACGAGGTCAGGACGTCTCCTGTCTGTCTCCTGTCTGTCTCTGTGTCTGTCTGTCCTCCTGTCTCATGTGTAACATGTCTTGTGTAGCTTGGGTTTTGCTCTGACGCCAACCTTATCAAACATCTCTGGGGTAAATTGGAATGGCAACTGCGAGTCTGGCTTTGGTGAGTGAGTAGCTGTTATGAAGACGTATAAAGAACGGGAGGCGGTGGTAGCTCAGCAGGAAAAGTGCTGGACTATTAATCAGAAGGTCGCCGGTTCAAGTCCCAACACCTGAGCAAGGCCTAAAATGGATAAAAGCGCCTACATATTTTTGGTCATAGTGTTTATTTCCCATACAAATGTAGCCGGACGTTTGACCCGAATCATGTGACCATGGACTTTTGGTAAAAGCCAAAATAATAAGGTCATTGGTACAAGTTCCTAGCTGGCTGCTTTTACTTCCTGTTTGCTCTTTTCACTGGACGTGGAACGGGCTCAGTCCAAAAAGAAACAGGTTCCGAACCGGGATTGTTGGTTCCCAGTTGGAACCAGAAAACAGTAAGTCTTTCAGCGTGAACCGTGGCGACATCCGTGAGGGTGAAGTACGCCCTTCTACGTCTTCTCATGACCGATATTCGATCCGTGCTCGCTTTTCGGATGAAAACAAACATCTATAGCGATGGCACAAATGCTCGTGGGTAATCCACTCTTTCGGTGCTGGTCTTTGGTTCCTGTAAAAACTGGTGGAAACTGGTGGTTCCCAGAAGCCCGAACGGAACCGGTTTAGGAATCAGAGTTATTTCGGTGGAGAAGGGCTGTGTGATGTTTGCTGTTAGGAGAACCTTTATGTAGAACCACTGTTCCTACAAATCAAGAGGAGCCAGGTGAGGTGGTTTGGACTAGTCCACAGGGTGATGAGGAATAGAAACCTTGCTGCCACCACAACCCTCACCAGGGGGAAAAGAACCGAAAATGGGATGAGATCGATGCTGTACAATTTCCAAGAGGTCTCGTCCAGGTTAGCAGGTCCTGCCTGGCAATATCGGGTCTTGATTTATGTTCAGCATTCAGTTTAGCTTTGAGCAGCCGTAGCATCGTGTTCTTCTATTTTTTATAGATATTTTCTTCTATCAGAAACAATAACACAGTTATTTTGTTTTCATTTTTCCTACCATTGAAAGCCGAGCGTGAAGCCTCCTGACAGTAACGTTCCGTCTGAAGTCAGCGGGTAAGACAGGGTTTGTTTTTTTTATCCATTCGAGGTTCCACCGGAGACAAAATAAAGCACGAAATGAAAACATCAAGCAGAAACCATCTGAAAAGTGTCAGGTGGAGCTTTTATAAAGCGAGAAGCGCTGCAGAATTTAAATGAAGACATTTTTCCCGAAAGATTCCCCCCCCTCGGCGGTGGATTAGACACCAGCGTCTCGCTCGGCGCCTCCCGTGTGTTCATGAGGACGACGGATTCACGCGCGGTTAGACAGTTAATGATGCTAATGTTGCTTCGTTTGCTTCCGTTCGCTTACGACTGCTGTTAGCACCGTAGCTCGTCTTCGGAGTCCGTCCACAAGTCCTCATAACGCATCACACGCCAAAACTTTCGGGACTTAACGTGGTTCTGTAGCTCCTTTTCTGTTCTGGCCATCTCGTACACTCGCTCAGTGGTCGTCATCTTCCTCCCTTAGATTTTCACCAGTTTTCCGACATTGAAAGTAACTGAACTTGCGGGACTTAACGTGGTTTTGTAGCTCGGTTTTTGTTCTGGCCATCTCGTACACTCGCTCAGTGGTCGTCATCTTCCTCTCTTAGAGTCTCAGCAGTTTTCTGATGCACTCAGTGTGTCTTTATACCTTCATTTTTCACTGTTCAGGCTTCATCTAAAAATCCGAAACAATGGCGAACACGCATGAACGTCGGCATCCGAGCTAGAATGCATTCTGCGCTGTTCATGCGCTCAATTACTATCGAAGGTTTACTCGAGAGGGATTAAAATCGCATGCATGGACAGATACCTCATCCCTCATTGACCTTCGATGAATCGATTGATTTATTGATCGGCTGATCCCCCCAGATGTGTACAAGGTCGTGTTTGCTCGATAAGCGGGGACGTTTTCAATGAGACGGTCGACAGAAGAGGCCGGCTTGGTGCCGCGGGGTCACGATTCATCAAAAGAATTTCGTTATGAGATCGCATCGACCATGTCGCATTTGTTAAACGCTGGACGATTTTCATTTGCCAGCCCGGTGGCCGTTCCGGCTGTTCTCTGCTCTGAAGGTGCCGTTTCCTAAACCGCTGATGTTTGTTTAGGTTTTCGGAATGTGGAATCCACTATGAGAAATAGAAATGGAGACAGGCACAGAGACGGCAGCTGTTTCCTGACACTTTGTGATGGTTGGCTGTCTCGTCTTCTGAGTCCTTCCACAAGTCCCTATAATACTGCCTTCAATGTTGTCATGTGGGCGCCTCATCACCTGCCCAAATTACCGAACTTGCGGGACTTCTCTTGGTTCTGTGGCTCTTCTTCTGTTCTGACCGTCTCGTCCACTCGCTCAGTGGTGATCATCTTCCTTCAAAAGATAAGGAGTCCACTTGTTCCAACCTTAAACCATCATCTCCGTCTCTTCTTCATGAAGTTTCATTTTTTGTTTATTACGTAAGCTAGCTCTTACTGTTCTCTCTCTTGTTGACGTCTGGCGAGTCTCAGAGTCCGAGTTTTTGTTCAGGCCGTCTCGTACACTCGCTCAGTGGTCCACATCTTCCTCCATTACATTTTCAGCAGTTTTCTGATGCACTTGTTCTCTTCTTCTTTCTTCCATGTCCAGGCTTATATCTTATCTTAAATCACTTTTTTTAAACCTCGTTCTCTCTCTGTTTTTTCTCTTATTGACGTCCGACGCGTCCCAGAGTCACCGGTCGCCCGTCAGACTGAAGCTCTCCTGTTGATTTCCCTGGAGATTCCCTTCCTCAGGTCCTTAATAACCTGTTTACTCCCACAAACACCCCCGCACTTATAATAAACGCAGACTGATGGGTCCAAAACTTGTGACTCGCAGAAGCGTTTGTCAATTTGTCACTATTAGCTCGGTATTCTCTGTGCAAAGCGCCTCTACGTCGCTATATACTCTTAAATTGCTACCGGTCTTTTGGCACTCGGGATTGGAAAATTGACTTTTTTCATATTTCTGCACAGCTATCGTGCGCTAAAATAGATTCCTGATGCTTTCGGGTACATCGAGACTGAAATAGCTGAAGAATTTGGTAATAAAGCAGTGAAGGAATGGAAGTGAGACCTCAAGTGACTCATTCGTTTCCCAAACTGTCAGTTTGGATAAATTTTAGCTCTGGGTTTTTTTTCTTCTCCACTTCATTTTCATTTTATGATGATTTGACCTAAAAAATAAAGTTCTCTTGAATGAAAACTTGGAGTTTCTGGCACTTTTTCCTCCTCAAACTATCATTTTTACACCTTGAACTTTATTTATACCCCAGGTTGACTTGACGTCTTTGCAAAAAGGATGAGAGTTAATGTCACGGGAACTCGTTTATGACTCCTTGACTCCTCTAGTCAAGGTCCAACTTCAAGGAGACGGAAACCGATGGAAGTTTGTCATCCCTGCCAAGTTCTCAGAGGATCAACTCTCTTAGAATTCTTGAAATGTCCTCAGAGGAATCGAGAATTGATCAGAACGAAGGTCGTCCAAGGTTGGAGACTGGTTCTCGTCTTAGATTCTTATTCCACCTTTATCTGTTTCTTGTCCTCGCGTTGTCAAAATGAAAGGGAGCAGGGACTCGACTTAAAAGCACAATTAAGGAAATGGGAAGCATGACAGGCCTGTCAAAGCCACTTAGCTTAATTTTGCCTCGTGTTGTCTGGCAGCCAAAATTGTCTACAAGTTGCCCTGGCTCTTTGATTTCTAAGATCTCTAAGGTTCTAGTTCTATTCCCAGGTCTTTGTGATCATCCCAATTGTCAGTTTCCACCCGGTGCTCGTTCTACAGTCTGCTACCGACTTCTACTGGATTCCCAAGGCATTTGTCTTTTGGCAGGCCCAGCAATAATAAAGCGATCGATTAGCAACACCCGGCTGCTTATTACTCCCCTGATAATTGTTGAAGTATGAAAGATGTGCTTAGTTTTTCACACCTCATTTACAAACGGCGGAGTCCAGAGACCGTCATGTCCTTTACCGACTCCTCTAAGCCTTCCACAGCTCCTGACTTCCTGTCCTTTTTCTTGTTTTTTCTCCAGAGTCGAAAACATGCGAACAAAGTGCGGCTGTACTACATGCTCCACCCGGTGGATGGAGGCTGTCCGGCCAAGAAACTCCGAACACACAACGTAAGTCACCTTCAATTTATCCTGTATACCCCCCTGTGCATTTTCACTCCTCCCGCCGTCGATTGCTTGAAACGCGTCACGTCGAATGGTTAAACGGCCGACGGCCGAGCCGGCGAGTGATGCGCATTCGAAGCGATTTGAGTGTCATTCCAATTTCCCGTCAAGCGAGGGGAAGAAAATGCCCGGTGCTCGCAGTAAAAGGTTGTACCATCGCATCGCTTTGACAGCGAGAACTGTGATGCGCTGTCTCGTTCCCAGAGTGTAAATTGGAGGTAAATTGGTGTACAGGCCTCACGGAAGCGTGTGTTTGTGTGTGGTGCTTTTTGGAAGAATTATGCTCGGTTTCCAGATGCTGACTTGCATTGCACCCGTAATCCTTTTTCTATAGAACTCGATTCTGCATTCTGAGCTCCTCCAAGGGTTCCTGACACTTCCAAAGGGCTCTCATTTCAATTTCCGAGGTCTAGTCCGGGTGTTCTCAACCTGTGGCACATGGGTCAGTGGGAGCCGAGAGCTTGGTGCTATTAATTCAAAGGTTGTGGGTTCATGAAGCTACTTGAGCAGGACCAAGGATCCAGGGCTGCAGTACAATGGCTGACCCTGCTGACCACCTGTTTTGCTATACATTGACCCATTGGTATAGTCCTCGAGACTTTTCGTTGGGTGCTGTTGCTGCTAGGTTGACCCAGCTGATGAAAGATCACCACTAGTTCGGAAGTCACATGGGATTACATGAACCGAGATGTTGCGCACCCTTATTTCCAGCACCAAGCCAAGAAAAATAGGAGGCTTGTGTCAGGAAGGGCGTACTTGTGTCCGGTGGTTCTGCCCAGTTGGTGTCTGCCCAGTTAACTGCGTGAGAGACTTGACCACCAGGAGCCACCACTAGACCAAAGTCCAGGGGTGACTCCCGGTACCTCTAATCCAGGCAAGGTGTGTTCAGTCTTATTTGTACCTCCAATGGGGGACTGTAGGATGGTTTTGGAGTGACCTCCCGTCTTCCCACCTCAGACCCTTTCAGCTAAGGTTGCCTACCATATCAGGAGCATCAAACTTTTGGTGGCAGGCAGTCAGTCGTCCTGAGGGTTACTGAAGAACAAAAGCTTCCGCTGGATGGTCGTAAAAGAAAGGACACGTCTGTGTGTACGAACCGCTCATGAATGAGTCTGCTGGAATTTTCTTATTGCCAGTTTCCCCCGAATAAGCAGAATTCTTTCTCCCCGGCCGTAAGCCTTCAGCGAGGCGTTAAAAACGTGTCCACGGTTAATTTGCCGCTAGTTTCAGCAGTTTAGCAGATCTGAGCCTCCGGTTCCGCTCCGCTGCGTTCCTGCGGCGCGCGGCGCTGCAGAAGTGTTGGTTTCCCGCGGAGTCACAGATGCTGACTTTAACGTCCCGCTTCCTTTTAAACGGGAGCCGCCGGGGCGCCCTCCGTGTGGGGCGTTAAGTCACCTCTTAACACTGCTGCAAACCCGGAGCTGTAAATTTGAATGCCTATAATTCACACCTAAAGGAACTGAACTGGAGAAACGGGTTTAAACCAGGTCTTATATAGGTGCACTATATAGCCGAAAGTATCTGGACACCTGACCATGAGCTTGTTGGACGTCTTGTTACATAACCAAGTGCATTAATATACTTACCCTACTTGCAGCAATAACAGGCTCCACCCTCGTCTGAAGACTTTCCATTGGATTTTGGAATGTTTTTGGGTTTTATGACTGTCAGGCTCACAGTTGACGCTCCAATTCACCCCAACGGCATTTAAAGGCAGACCACTGGAGGCTACACCGGTATACACCGTCAGGCAATGTGTGTTCCCAAAACAAGTCATAATAACTAGAAGTTATACCTGTACTGTACCCCTGTGTACAAAGGACCTCTGGTGGCCTGCACAGAACCCTGACCTCAACCCTACTGAACATCTTGTAATGGAAATGGAACTTGGTGCTCGTAATTGGTGCCCGCTCCTTCAAATTCCAACACTCACACTCCTTTCCCTGCTTTTCCTGATGAGTGAGTGTAGACCCCCTACCTGGGTACCCAGATTGGCATGTGTTAAAGTATGTGTTAAATGATTGTCAACAGTCCGGATGAATGAGATTTTCTGTACTGAAATGTGACAGACGTAGGGACGTCATTCATCATGGTCGCAACTCTGAATCATGGAATCGTCGCTGCCCTCATGTTAATACAACTGCTTATAACGTTAAGTGACGTCAGCAGTCCAAAGACCCACTGTGTCTCTAAAGGCCGCTTTATAGCATTAGTAGGTACCGGTACCTGGTGCCGGACAAGAACCCCAATAACCCCCAAGTATCTCTCTTATCATGTATATTAAAAAGGTTGTATGTTTTTTATCATTATGTTTGAAGTCAGTTCTTCTCTGAAGTGTCGATGTGGAAGCAATTATTTTTCCACCAGATCAATGCGCTGTGCACGGCCGCCGTTGCGTGGATGCTAATGGAAAATATCACTATTACGTGCTACATTACCCTTACAAGGCCGGTTTCCTTTCCTCGTTTGCTCCAGAAATGTATTGCTGAAGACACAGACACAGACAGACTCACGTCGTCGTAATAGATCTCTAGAAGTACGTGGACACCGGAGCGTCACATCCATCCAGAAGCTTGGACGTTGATTTGGAGTCCCATTATGCTCCTATACCAGCCTTCACACACGATCTGGCACTTTAGGGAACGTCTCCTGCTCCGATGTTAATTGCTGGTGTGCTTTACAACACAGTAGCTGTTCAGCTGTTGCCTGGTATTGCACACGGTAATCTTAGGATTGGGTGCAGCTGCCTTGTAGCTTCTAATGTGATGTTCGTGGGTAGCAATACACACACTGTATCCTCTTATTGTCCTGTTTTATTTGGAGACACCGGCTCTCGCTGTGGTCCTGTGGAGTCCTAGACTGTGTTCCATGAGCTAAACCGGCCCACCAGTTAAAGGTGGTCTGAAATGCCTTTGGAAGCAACATCGGTGCATATGAACTATTTTAAACAGGAGCCGTATTTATAAGGACGCAGGGAAGTCACCAGCTGTACTGGCTAATGAGGAGCTCAGAGGTCGTCGTACAAAGATAAGCTATTACTCAATTAAAAAATAAAGTTGTTTTTTTTTCACTATATAAACAAACAAGCAGCATTCGAGTCTTAGCATTAGCACGGCTTACCCTCGATCCACACACCACCATTTAGCTTCCCAGCAGCCCCACGGTTCCCACAGGACGAGTTACAATCCTCTAACCTACTCAGACTCCATCCCAGAGCCAATAAAGTCGGCGTGATTAGCAGTCTGGGACGTGTTGGAGACCGACGGCGTGTTCCATCTGAGGTTTAATTACTGATCTAATTAGCCGAGTCTCAATCGACCCCAACCTGCTTTTATCCACCGCGGGAGGTAAGACAAGAGACCCGGAGTGGAAATGATTCAAACACAGCGTCTCCAATCATGAACGCTCTTCTTGCTCGATCCGGCATTAAATACACTGTGGAGAAGGGTACGTGGACATCTGACCTTGAGCGCGTTGGACGTCCTGTTTTAAAATCGACATCCCTCATGGGTTTCCGCACTTCTGCTCCCTACGAGATTTTGGCGAGAAACCCAACCCACGTAACTCATAATGTACCGTTCAAGCGCTGATGTTGCTTCCAAAGGCATTTAGAACCACCTTCAATTGGTGGGCCAGTTTAGCTTATGGAACACCATCTACGACTCCAAATGTACTGGCACCAGGTTCGGTCGCATGGCATTGCATGTGGTGACCTTAGGATTGGGTGCAGCTGCCAGGCAAAGAAAACCCAACCCTTGTAGCTCCTAATGACCCATTCATGCGCCGACGTTGCTTCCAAAGGCATTTTGGACCACCTTCAATTGGCTGGAACACAGCACTGTACATGCATGATAGATGTGTGTGTGTGTGTGTGTTTTTCAGGGCGGCGAGGAGGGAGACGTGGATAAAAATAAGTGCTGCACCTTGTGTAACATGTCCTTCACCTCGGCCGTGGTAGCCGAGTCGCACTATCAGGGCAAGATCCACGCCAAGAGGCTCAAACTACTGCTGGGAGAACAGCCTGGCATCACGGGCAAAGGTACAACACACACACACACACACACACATGCCAACCCTGCTCAAGGGCGAAGGAGTTGGCGGAACGGGAGGGACGTGTTCTACCCTAATATTCAAATTCCTTTCATGTGTAAAATGACCTTTGTTATGTTTGAATAAGGGCTGAGTGTATTTCCAAAAGTATGTGGACGCCTGACCATGACCTTGTTGGACATCTAGTTCTACTTCCACTGTTCTGGAAAGGTTTTCCACTGGAGTGCGACCGGAACACCTGAACTCAATCATTTGAAGGCGTGTCCGCATACTTTTGGCCGTGTAGCGCATCACTATGTTGTGATACTGGTCGCCAGTGCTTGACTATTTTCCAGTGTGTCAGTGGGATTTATTTTAGCGCCGTGCTCAGGGGTGATGTGTTCTAGCAAGCCAGCCGAGTTTGACCTTTGATCTCAGGGCCCTGAGGAGGTGGGGGCGGCTGGGTTATGAACATTGGGTCCGATATTTAGTTTCTTGGCCAATAAGATTCAGTTCTTCTCTTATAGACGTTCTGTTTGTATTTTCTTTGATGATGTGCAATCCCTGAGTACCGTTTGCGAAGAATCAGCTTTATATCATGATGCTTCCACCACCATACTTCACAGTGGCTTTAGCGTAAGGGTCATATGTATACGCAACCTTTCTGTCTCCATACACGACGAGCTGATCAGGTTTTTATCTCAAGAATATCTGTCGAATAGATACCCCCACCCTCTTCCTCTCAAAAATACAGGAATTCCCTTGTGGTCACTAGTCCGTGGTCACTAGTCATAGGAGCCGACAGTCCACTCGAAACCAATGGTGCTGCAATGCTAGCACCCCAGAGCGGAGAGGGGTTCTACCATATCGCTGCTCTTTGTACTCCGCTACGCCCGAACGCTTCACGCAGGTCTTGCTTGGTCAGCACGGCTGTTTATGCTGACAAGGCATCGAAAGGGAATTGGGCATGTCTAAATTAATTCAACGTCTAGGTTCCGAACTAACCGAACGCTTGTCCTGTCCCCGCTGACTATAAAAGACGTTAAACAAAATCGATTTGCCGCTAAGAGACGACTTCAGAGCCGGAGGCATCTCAGCGCAGATGCTGGGAACTTCGTTTGGAGACCCCTGGAGGACCATCAGGACCGGAGTGAAGCTGGTGTCATTTTATTGGCTGAGAGGCTAGAGGAGAGAAGACAGAGATGATGACAAACAATGCCGGTCAGAACCGCAGGCTAGGGACGTAACCACACCGTACCTTGAGCTTGTTGGACATGCCATTCCAAAACTATGAGCATCCAGAACTATGAAGTCGACCCCCTATTTGCGCCAATAACGTCTCAGTTCGGAGGTCGGACACCGATGTCTTTATGGACCCATCATGCTCAGGATTTAAGTCAGGTCCTTCCCCAAACTGCTGCCACATAGCTAGAATATCAAGCAAAATATATGAAGCAGAACGTCAGGTGTCCACATACTTTAGAGTGTGTAGTGTTTCAGTGCTGGTTAGATTATGACATCATAATATCACAACAGTCTTTGATGACAGCGCCGTCCATTGAGAGCAATACAAAGCAGCATGCCAGTAGTGAGAGTGGGTTTGAGGAACATAGACGCTGCTCTCGCTCTTGCTTCCATCTCTAAGAGCGGCGGCAGCAGCGGCGGTGAAGCGTGGCTGAATCGATTCACACGTACGCCGCTTTAGAAGAAACATCTATCAGCGAGAGAAATGGAAATACGGATCCCCAGCGTCTCCTCAGCTTTATTCAGCTGGTCGTGGCTTTTATTGAGGTGAAAACATCTCGTGTCCTGGAGCAGGAGAGGAAAATCGCATGTGGAAAATCGCCTCCTCCCTGGTATCTAGTTATAAGCACCAGAAGTGTTTTTGGAACCGCTCAAAAATCTCAACTTCATTACGCTATTATGCTAGTTTACTTCAGAGAAGGTTCTACAACAGCAGGAAGGATTTCTCCAACTGCAACTTCATCTTAAACCTCATACTAGTGGAACGGGACGTCCAAGGAGGTCCAGGCTGTGTGTCTACATACTTTTGGACTTTGGCCTTATAGTTTGGCGAGTTCCCATCAGCAGCAGCTGAACGAAACCTCGGCGTGAACAGAACAGAATAGAGTCCAGATTTGGGTAAAAATGTTCCACGTGTGAAACCCATTACATCGGACTCCGGTATCGCCACGCTCCGCCCCCTGTACCCGTCCTCGCTTTATTTCCCTGAATTAAATGTCGCCCAGAGTGAAAGTACGCCATCTGGGGAAGTCGACGATCAAACAGGAAAGAGAGAAACAACAACGCAGGAGACAGACGGAGAGACGCGAGTCTCGCGTGCGGTGCGATTATCTCGGTGGGATGACGGGATGTTTCGGGACGCCTGCTGCCCCAGTTTCTGCGCCCATGCTGATAAACGCGATTATTCCGGTAATCAGACGAAACATCGAAGAACAGAACCTCGGCGATGGCTCCTCTCACGCCTTCCTCACGGCGCTCTAATGGAAGTGGCGCTGCGTGCCGAACAGGTCCCGCTAATGAACTTCATCTGAACCTACCGGCTCCTAATGGGGAACATATGTAAGCTGCGTCTAATTAGCTTCCTAATGCTGATTGCAGCAGGATTGTAGGAGGTTCGGTTTCGAGACGTCGCTCTTCTGAAGTCTGGAGTTTCTTAAAACAATAAGATACGTCCTGTTCCAAAGCTGAGACCTCTAGAATGGAAGGTTGTCCGCAAGATTTTGGATCGTCTTGATAGCAGTCTGTGCCCGTTTGTAAAGCTGGGCGCTGGTGTTGGACGGGAACGCTTGGCTCGCAGTCATCGTGTTGAATGGGCACAGGGTAGAGGTGTCCAGCTCAAACCAGGACTTTGTCAAGGGCCAAACAGGGAAGCCCCTAAGGCTTGTTGAAACGTAATTAAAAGTGATGCCGAATAGAGTGGTGGGGAAAGGAGCAGCTGGCCCTGCAGGTCTTGGTATGCTCGCTGTTGCAGTGCATTCTGGGACTTGTAGTGTGTGTCCTATATCCGGGCCTTGAGTTTGACATGTCTGGCGTAAGGGTTTGGAGCAGGCCAGTGAGTGAGCTATTCATCGTGAATAACGATCATGACGTAGCGTTTCTCTTCGCTTCTCAGAGGTGCCACCCGATCCGGTGAAGATGTCTCCTGAGAGCTGGATGCAGCTGAACGGGGACTCGGAGCGTTACTGCCAGCTGTGCCACGCGTGGTTCAACAACCCCGGCATGGCGCGGCAACACTACGACGGAAAGAAGCACAAGAAGAACGCCGCCCGGGCCGACCTGCTGGAGCAGCTGGGGAAGACGCTGGAGGTGGGCGAGATGAAAGGTGAGGCTCCTATAATCTGTCTTCTTTCTAAAAGTCCTCATTTATTTCCTCGCCTCCATCAACTGGTCGGCGACACGTTTTCCAAATCCGAACTTTTTCCACGGCAGTTTGAAACCCTTCTTTTTTGCCCCTACTCGTTTAAATGGAGTGGAAAGTACAAAGAGAGCAGTTGCAGGATGTCGTTAGCAGATGAGAAACAATAGTTAGCACAGAATGGAAGTTCCAAAGTCCAACACCCAATGCGATGTGACTAGAGCAGTATAAAGGGAGACGCACAGTTCTGTTCCTTGTTCTTCAGCTATTCCACTGCTGTAAGAACCCACAATCATGTCAATAAATTCAACTTTAATTCTTGTTTTTTTATCGTTTGACCTTATTTTTCCATGACAGTACCAACTTCTTCCAAGAGAAGGAGCCGTTGACTTGAAAACCCGAAACCTGAAATTCTGCTGCCTCTACTCGCCCAACCTTTAGGAAAATAATAGATTAGAACGCCTTTATTTGTCAAATAAACATATACAAGTGTATAGAGTGCAGGGTCAGCCATTGTACGGCGCCACCAAGAGCTGAGAGGGTTAAGGGCCTTATTCAAGGGCCCAAAACTGGCTGCATGGCAAAGCTGGGATTCAAACTCTCAAGGTTTCAATTGATAGTCCAAAGCTCTACTCACTAGGCTACTCCAATTTCACCTCACTTTTCTTTGCACAGACGTACCGGAGTGGACATAAGTGCACTTTGGGACAGAATGGGGTTCAGTTGAGCCGGGCACGTCGTGCCAACAGTGCCAGATTGGCACATGGACATTGATTAAACTCCCGTCCGCGTCTCCTTCCCTCCTCCTGCCTAATGAGAGACGGAGGTGTCATTTTTCTCGCCCGTGTTTGTCTGGGCTTCATATTTGCTAACGTCACGCGTCCGTGTCCTCGGGCTGTAAATGTCAGCGCGGCCCTAACGAGGCCGCCTCGCCGCGCCGCTTATCAATTAGTAATGACGCGGTGAATCATGGTACGCCGGTAGAAAGGTGCGACCGGCCGCCCGATTTGTCAGCTGGCACAGCTGCCGGTGGCAGGCTCATCAGTCATGCGGTGATTGTACCGGCTCATCCCGGCTGTAGCCGTTAGGTTTGTTTTTTATTTCCGTGTTCCGCGCCGCGAGAGAGCCGACGGATTCGCTACGGAAGGGAGGGAAAGAAGGAACGAGGGCGGGAGGGAGAGAGGAAGACTTTGAAGATTGGCGTTATAAAATATTCATAGATTTTGATGCACCGGTTGTACGCGGTTGTGTGTTTACGTGTGTGTGTGTGTGTGTGTGTTTACGTGTGTGTGTGTGTTTATGTGTGTGTGTGTGTTTATGTGTGTGTGTGTTACGTCTAGCCTAGCTTTGAAATTCACCGCTACACCTGCTATCACCCACTTGTTTGTTTCTCGAGCCTCTCTCTTTGGTTCTTAACTTGTGTACTCGTGTACGGATCTTTAAAGTGTGGACGTGACTCCGTTTTGAAAAATTCTGGGTCTGTCAGCGATGAAAACGCAAAAGCGTCAAACCACCGCGCAGAAGTCTCTTTAAACGAGGGTGGTGATGAGTTCAAAAATTTAGACTCTCATCTGTAAGGGTGTTTTTAATGAATGATATAGAGGATTTGCTTTTTAAAAAAGTTGGGACAAAACCATGATTTTTATAAAGTTTAGGGACAGAATTATACTTTTTAAAACAAATGTGGGACGAAATTATGTTATTTCTGTTAGATATGTTATTTATGTTACAATTAAATTATTGTTATTGTGGGACGAAATTATGACAGAATCATAATTTTTAAAAAGTTTTGGGACAAAATCATAATTTTTAAAAAGTTTTGGGACAGAATTATGCTTTTTAAAACCAATTTTTGGACAAAATCATGTTTTTATTTTTTATAAGTTTTGGGACAGAATTATGCTTTTTAAAAAGGACTACGGCTGATCAGGGATTCCTCATAACCTCAGTGCGTGACTCTCGGTGCGCGATACGGATCTCCGTGTGAACCCGCCTGGTGCAGGTGAACAGAAGCGGTCGGTACTGCACACGTTTCAAGGAGTCTGTAGCGGTAGAGATGCAAATACAGAGCGGGTAATTGGATACCAAAAATTGGGGGGAGGGGGACATGGAGTAAAGCGTGTTCCTCCGTTTGTTGCTGTTTGTACACTATGTAGTAGTCGGTGTCTGGCCAGTAAAGAGTCTGGACTGTCTGCTGTCCTTCATGCCCGGTATGGATGTTCTATAGTGGCTGTGGAATCAATTCTTCTGCTGTCACACACACACACACAGACATACACACACACACACACACACACACACACAATGACGGCAACTGTGGAAAATCGAGAATGGTTTCTGCTCCGGGACGATAACGATCCGGAACAATCTGGACGATACATCAGCTACATCACGCTGTCAAAAGTATGTGGACATCTGTGGTCATCAGGGCCAAGGCTGTCCACAAGCTTCTGAAGTGTGACTGTGGGAATTTGTGCCCATTCTGTCCAGGGTGTTTCCTACCCTTCACCCTGTAACGATTACTGCGTGTGTGTTGCTGTTGCAGGTCTGAAGCGGAGCTACACGTGTGACGTGTGCAGCGTGACGCTGAACTCGGTGGCGCAGTACCACGCCCACCTGCAGGGCTCCAAACACCAAAACAAGTAAGCAGCCTCAACACCTGAGCCGGAGCCAGAAGCACGGCATTTATTATAGGATTATTATATAGGATTAGGAGGGGCGTCCACATACTTTTGGCTGAGCGCTGTACTCGCACATCTCACTTCATTCCGCTGGCTTGGCTCGGCAGGTCTGGCGGAAATATGAGCGTTTGATGTTGGACTTTGATGGATGTAGGTTCAGACTCGCCCGGGAGCCGGCGGAGCCTCGGGGACGGCGGGTTTATCACCGAAAAGCACTTCTCATTTTCTGGGTCAGGACTTGGAGCGGCGCTCATATAGCGGACGGCGAGTGGACCGGAACCCATTCGGTTATTGGGGGGGGGGGGGGGGGGGGGGGGGGGGACTGCAATAAATGGTGCGTAGGCTTTTGGTACACAAGTAAATAATGCTAACAGAAACCGCTACGGTCAGACCTGCTAATGTTGGTTCTTGGACGACCGTCTAGAGACGTCGGTTTTAGTACACTGGTCAGTGACAGTGTAGTGAGATCACTAAAATTCCTCCACTAGTTTCTTGACTCAGACGGGTGGCCTGACCTAGGCAGTGCTGCTGTAGTTTCACTTTCTACGCCGTGCTCCATGTACAAGGAAAATTCAATAGATTAATCACACATAACAAAAAACAGTCCAGGACTGTTAAATAAAATTAATAAAATAATATATAATAGATAATAAAATAATAAATTATAATATAAATAATATAAAATAAAATAATAAAATAATAAATTATAATACATAATATAAGTAATATAAAATATTAAAATAATTAAATAATAAATAAAACTATATAATATAAATGATATAAAATAATTAAATAATAAATAATACTACATAATATAAATAATATAAAATAATTAAATAATAAATAATACTCTATAATATAAAAAAATAATATAAAATAATAGGGGGTTTGATTCTTTCTCTGATTCTGATAAATAAACAAAAGCTGAAGATTAATATTTCTCTCTCTTTTTTCTCTGTGTTGCAGCTTGAAGAACCAGTTATGCGTCCAGTGATGCCGCGCTGGGACCAAAACCGCCGGATTGATGTCATGCGGGCTTTGAGAAGCTCGAATTTCCCGAAGCTCGAAGTCTCCGCCTCCTTTTCCACCATTTTTTCATTCTGCCTGATTAGAAGCAAAAAAAAAAACGGCAGGATTTGATTGATTGATTGATTTATTATTATTTTTTAGACTCTTTTTGTTCTGTTTCGACTTTGTTTGACGCACGGTTGCGGTCGCGGCGCGTTCCAGATTTACCTCAGCTCGACCGGACCGTCTCGTCCGTCCCGTGTTCGGTGTTCCGTGTGGGTTGGACGGATCGAACCCGGCGTTACGTGTGCAGTAGCGTTGCCTGCATGAGCAACCGACGAAATTCCTGATCTAAGCAATATTTATAAATCATCCGCCAAACGTGTTTGTGCTGTTAAAATCGTTTGTTTTCGTAGCGACATTTGAAGGGACGTTACGTGTACGAGTGTTTATCTTAGTCACATCAGGGATCCGACAGACAGATTTAAATCCTTATGAATTAATGAATCGTTAAAGTATTACAGACAGAGTTCAGCTAAAAAAAATTACGCACAATTTTATTACTGTTATTTAAAAACACTTCGCATCTAATTACGGCTAATCAAGTCACCTACGCTAGGTATTTCTGTAACATTCAGGGGTAAAAGCAGCGTCTATGCTTTATATTCGGTTTAAAACTTGCGCTCTCTCCGAATTCGAATCTCAGCTTCGACTGGGCGCCCCCTTGCGGCCACTAGTCTGCTGGGTGGGAAAAGGCCGGACTAAAAAAGAGGCAGAGGTGCCTGTACAGAAGTGGAGGAAGGTGGAGATCGGTGTGTGACTCTCCATATGCGAGACCGACCTCACGCACTGATCCACCAAAGTAAGGGCTCGGAGGGAGTGCGATAAATATATATAGGTTATTATATCTGCCCGATGCCACTGGGGTCTCCAGCATCGGAAGATTAATTGGTTATGACTAAATTGATAGAAAAAGGGAGAAAAATCACATCAAACTGTGTTAATCAATAATAAATAGTGCAGATTTTATTGTTGGCTGAACTGTTGTGACTTTTAAACGTCCTAATAAATAAAAGAATCGTTTTTATTCAGTGTTAATACATTGCCGTGTTTTTATGTGTGATAAATGATGAACATGTATGAAGTAGCTACCGCATTGTCATTTTATACCATATTAAAATTATTATTTATTAGGAATAAAGGACGTATTTTTATTGGGTGGTTATAGACAGTCCGATTCGAAGCTCTTTTCTGTTGTTTTTGCTTGATGTCCGAATCTGTTCATGTTTGAAGTGAACCGACGGTTTTATTATATATTTATAACGAGCGATGGATGAAACTCTATGATGTCACGACTCATTTTAATCTCAAGGTAAAATAAATATGTAGCATCAAATGTTGTTGATTTTCAGAGATGCACGAACGACGTGTCAATGTTTTTAAAACCTGAGCCAATCACTTTGTTTATGGCTGTGCGCGTGTGTGTGTGTGTGTGTGTGTGTGTGTGCTGGGGAGGTATTTAATAAGATGTATTTATTTTAGTGTTCCTGAACAAGTCCTTGAGTGCGATTGATTGTGAATATTGAATAAAAGACGCCTGCAGCCCTCATAACTGATCAGAGTGAGATTATTCATTCTTTCCGCCACATACATTTATGAGGTATACATACATATACATTTATGAGGTATACATACATATACATTTATGAGGTGTACATACATATACATTTATGAGGTGTACATACATATACATTTATGAGATATACATACATATACATTTATGAGGTGTACATACATATACATTTATGAGGTGTACATACATATACATTTATGAGGTGTACATACATATACATTTATACGATATACATACATATACATTTATGAGGTATACATACATATACATTTATGAGGTGTACATACATATACATTTATGAGATATACATACATATACATTTATGAGGTGTACATACATATACATTAATGAGATATACATACATATACATTTATGAGGTGCACATACATATACATTTATGAGATATACATACATATACATTTATGAGGTGTACATACATATACATTTATGAGATATACCTACATATACATTTATGAGGTGTACATACATATACATTTATGAGGTGTACATACATATACATTTATGAGATATACATACATATACATTTATGAGGTATACATACATATACATTTATGAGGTATACATACATATACATTTATGAGGTGTACATACATATACATTTATGAGGTGTACATACATATACATTTATGAGATATACATACATATACATTTATGAGGTATACATACATATACATTTATGAGGTGTACATACATATACATTTATGAGATATACATACATATACATTTATGAGGTATACATACATATACATTTATGAGGTGTACATACATATACATTTATGAGATATACATATACATGTATGAGATATATACAGTACATATACATTTATGAGATATATACATACAGTGTATCACAAAAGTGAGTACACCCCTCACATTTCTGCAGATATTTAAGTATATCTTTTCATGGGACAACACTGACAAAATGACACTTTGACACAATGAAAAGTAGTCTGTGTGCAGCTTATATAACAGTGTAAATTTATTCTTCCCTCAAAATAACTCAATATACAGCCATTAATGTCTAAACCACCGGCAACAAAAGTGAGTACACCCCTAAGAGACTACACCCCTAAATGTCCAAATTGAGCACTGCTTGTCATTTTCCCTCCAAAATTTCATGTGATTTGTTAGTGTTACTAGGTCTCAGGTGTTCATAGGGAGCAGGTGTGTTCAATTTAGGAGTACAGCTCTCACACTCTCTCATACTGGTCACTGAAAGTTCCAACATGGCACCTCATGGCAAAGAACTCTCTGAGGATCTTAAAAGACGAATTGTTGCGCTACATGAAGATGGCCAAGTCTACAAGAAGATTGCCAACACCCTGAAACTGAGCTGCAGCACAGTGGCCAAGATCATCCAGCGTTTTAAAAGAGCAGGGTCCACTCAGAACAGACCTCGCGTTGGTCGTCCAAAGAAGCTGAGTGCACGTGCTCAGCGTCACATCCAACTGCTGTCTTTGAAAGATAGGCGCAGGAGTGCTGTCAGCATTGCTGCAGAGATTGAAAAGGCGGGGGGTCAGCCTGTCAGTGCTCAGACCATACGCCGCACACTACATCAAATTGGTCTGCATGGCTGTCACCCCAGAAGGAAGCCTCTTCTGAAGTCTCTACACAAGAAAGCCCGCAAACAGTTTGCTGAAGACATGTCAACAAAGGACATGGATTACTGGAACCATGTCCCATGGTCTGATGAGACCAAGATTAATTTGTTTGGTTCAGATGGTCTCAAGCATGTGTGGCGGCAATCAGGTGAGGAGTACAAAGATAAGTGTGTCATGCCTACAGTCAAGCATGGTGGTGGGAATGCCATGGTCTGGGGCTGCATGAGTGCAGCAGGTGTTGGGGAGTTACATTTCATTGAGGGACACATGAACTCCAATATGTACTGTGAAATACTGAAGCAGAGCATGATCCCCTCCCTCCGGAAACTGGTTCGCAGGGCAGTGTTCCAGCATGATAATGACCCCAAACACACCTCTAAGATGACCACTGCTTTATTAAAGAGGCTGAGGGTAAAGGTGATGGACTGGCCAAGCATGTCTCCAGACCTAAACCCAATAGAACATCTTTGGGGCATCCTCAAGCGGAAGGTGGAGGAGTGCAAAGTCTCGAATATCCGCCAGCTCCGTGATGTCGTCATGGAGGAGTGGAAAAGCATTCCAGTGGCAACCTGTGAAGCTCTGGTAAACTCCATGCCCAGGAGAGTTAAGGCAGTTCTGGGAAATAATGGTGGCCACACAAAATATTGACACTTCAGGAACTTTCACTAAGGGGTGTACTCACTTTTGTTGCCGGTGGTTTAGACATTAATGGCTGTATATTGAGTTATTTTGAGGGAAGAATAAATTTACAATGTTATTTAAGCTGCACACAGACTACTTTTCATTGTGTCAAAGTGTCATTTTGTCAGTGTTGTCCCATGAAAAGATATACTTAAATATCTGCAGAAATGTGAGGGGTGTACTCACTTTTGTGATACACTGTATACATTCATGAGGTATACATACATACATTTATGAGGTATACATTCATATACATTTTTTAGATATATACATATACATTCATGAGGTATACATATACATTTATGAGGTATACATACATATACATTTATGAGGTATACATACATATACATTTATGAGATATACATATACATTTATGAGATATATACATATATATTTATGAGATATATACATTTATGAGGTGTACATACATACACATTTATGAGATATATACATATACATTTATGAGGTGTACATACATATACATTTATGAGGTATACATACATATACATTTATGAGGTATACATACATATACATTTATGAGGTATACATACATATACATTTATGAGGTGTACATACATATACATTTATGAGATATACATACATATACATTTATGAGGTGTACATACATATACATTTATGAGGTATACATACATATACATTTATGAGGTGTACATACATATACATTTATGAGGTGTACATACATATACATTTATGAGATATACATACATATACATTTATGAGGTATACATACATATACATTTATGAGGTGTACATACATATACATTTATGAGGTGTACATACATATACATTTATGAGGTATACATACATATACATTTATGAGGTATACATACATATACATTTATGAGGTGTACATACATATACATTTATGAGGTACATACATATACATTTATGAGATATACATACATATACATTTATGAGGTATACATACATATACATTTATGAGGTATACATACATATACATTTATGAGGTGTACATACATATACATTTATGAGGTGTATATACATATACATTTATGAGATATACATACATATACATTTATGAGGTGTACATACATATACATTTATGAGGTATACATACATATACATTTATGAGGTATACATACATATACATTTATGAGGTATACATACATATACATTTATGAGGTGTACATACATATACATTTATGAGGTACATACATATACATTTATGAGATATACATACATATACATTTATGAGGTATACATACATATACATTTATGAGGTATACATACATATACATTTATGAGGTGTACATACATATACATTTATGAGGTGTATATACATATACATTTATGAGATATACATACATATACATTTATGAGGTGTACATACATATACATTTATGAGGTATACATACATATACATTTATGAGGTATACATACATATACATTTATGAGGTGTATATACATATACATTTATGAGGTGTACATACATATACATTTATGAGGTGTACATACATATACATTTATGAGATATACATATACATGTATGAGATATATACAGTACATATACATTTATGAGGTATACATTCATATACATTTTTTAGATATATACATATACATTCATGAGGTATACATATACATTTATGAGGTATACATACATATACATTTATGAGGTATACATACATATATATTTATGAGGTGTACATACATATACATTTATGAGATATACATATACATTTATGAGATATATACATATATATTTATGAGATATATACATTTATGAGGTGTACATACATATACATTTATGAGGTATACATACATATACATTTATGAGGTATACATACATATACATTTATGAGGTGTACATACATATACATTTATGAGATATACATACATATACATTTATGAGGTGTACATACATATACATTAATGAGATATACATACATATACATTTATGAGATATACATACATATACATTTATGAGGTGCACATACATATACATTTATGAGATATACATACATATACATTTATGAGGTGTACATACATATACATTTATGAGATATACCTACATATACATTTATGAGGTGTACATACATATACATTTATGAGGTGTACATACATATACATTTATGAGATATACATACATATACATTTATGAGGTATACATACATATACATTTATGAGGTATACATACATATACATTTATGAGGTGTACATACATATACATTTATGAGGTGTACATACATATACATTTATGAGGTATACATACATATACATTTATGAGGTGTACATACATATACATTTATGAGATATACATATACAGTGTATCACAAAAGTGAGTACACCCCTCACATTTCTGCAGATATTTAATTATATCTTTTCATGGGACAACACTGACAAAATGACACTTTGACACAATGAAAAGTAGTCTGTGTGCAGCTTATATAACAGTGTAAATTTATTCTTCCCTCAAAATAACTCAATATACAGCCATTAATGTCTAAACCACCGGCAACAAAAGTGAGTACACCCCTTAGTGAAAGTTCCTGAAGTGTCAATATTTTGTGTGGCCACCATTATTTCCCAGAACTGCCTTAACTCTCCTGGGCATGGAGTTTACCAGAGCTTCACAGGTTGCCACTGGAATGCTTTTCCACTCCTCCATGACGACATCACGGAGCTGGTGGATATTCGAGACTTTGCGCTCCTCCACCTTCCGCTTGAGGATGCCCCAAAGATGTTCTATTGGGTTTAGGTCTGGAGACATGCTTGGCCAGTCCATCACCTTTACCTTCAGCCTCTTCAATAAAGCAGTGGTCGTCTTAGAGGTGTGTTTGGGGTCATTATCATGCTGGAACACTGCCCTGCGACCCAGTTTCCGGAGGGAGGGGATCATGCTCTGCTTCAGTATTTCACAGTACATATTGGAGTTCATGTGTCCCTCAATGAAATGTAACTCCCCAACACCTGCTGCACTCATGCAGCCCCAGACCATGGCATTCCCACCACCATGCTTGACTGTAGGCATGACACACTTATCTTTGTACTCCTCACCTGATTGCCGCCACACATGCTTGAGACCATCTAAACCAAACAAATTAATCTTGGTCTCATCAGACCATAGGACATGGTTCCAGTAATCCATGTCCTTTGTTGACATGTCTTCAACAAACTGTTTGCGGGCTTTCTTGTGTAGAGACTTCAGAAGAGGCTTCCTTCTGGGGTGACAGCCATGCAGACCAATTTGATGTAGTGTGCGGCGTATGGTCTGAGCACTGACAGGCTGACCCCCCACCTTTTCAATCTCTGCAGCAATGCTGACAGCACTCCTGCGCCTATTTTTTAAAGACAGCAGTTGGATGTGACGCTGAGCACGTGCACTCAGCTTCTTTGGACGACCAACGCGAGGTCTGTTCTGAGTGGACCCTGCTCCTTTAAAACGCTGGATGATCTTGGCCACTGTGCTGCAGCTCAGTTTCAGGGTGTTGGCAATCTTCTTGTAGCCTTGGCCATCTTCATGTAGCGCAACAATTCGTCTTTTAAGATCCTCAGAGAGTTCTTTGCCATGAGGTGCCATGTTGGAACTTTCAGTGACCAGAATGAGAGAGTGTGAGAGCTGTACTACTAAATTGAACACACCTGCTCCCTATGCACACCTGAGACCTAGTAACACTAACAAATCACATGACATTTTGGAGGGAAAATGACAAGCAGTGCTCAATTTGGACATTTAGGGGTGTAGTCTCTTAGGGGTGTACTCACTTTTGTTGCCGGTGGTTTAGACATTAATGGCTGTATATTGAGTTATTTTGAGGGAAGAATAAATTTACACTGTTATATAAGCTGCGCACAGACTACTTTTCATTGTGTCAAAGTGTCATTTTGTCAGTGTTGTCCCATTAAAAGATATACTTAAATATCTGCAGAAATGTGAGGGGTGTACTCACTTTTGTGATACACTGTACATGTATGAGATATATACAGTACATATACATTTATGAGATATATACATATACATTCATGAGGTATACATACATACATTTATGAGGTATACATTCATATACATTTTTTAGATATATACATATACATTCATGAGGTATACATATACATTTATGAGGTATACATACATATACATTTATGAGGTATACATACATATACATTTATGAGATATACATATACATTTATGAGATATATACATATATATTTATGAGATATATACATTTATGAGGTGTACATACATACACATTTATGAGATATATACATATACATTTATGAGGTGTACATACATATACATTTATGAGGTATACATACATATACATTTATGAGGTATACATACATATACATTTATGAGGTATACATACATATACATTTATGAGGTGTACATACATATACATTTATGAGATATACATACATATACATTTATGAGGTGTACATACATATACATTTATGAGGTATACATACATATACATTTATGAGGTGTACATACATATACATTTATGAGGTGTACATACATATACATTTATGAGATATACATACATATACATTTATGAGGTATACATACATATACATTTATGAGGTGTACATACATATACATTTATGAGGTGTACATACATATACATTTATGAGGTATACATACATATACATTTATGAGGTGTACATACATATACATTTATGAGGTGTACATACATATACATTTATGAGGTGTACATACATATACATTTATGAGGTATACATACATATACATTTATGAGGTATACATACATATACATTTATGAGGTGTACATACATATACATTTATGAGGTGTACATACATATACATTTATGAGATATACATACATATACATTTATGAGGTATACATACATATACATTTATGAGATATACATACATATACATTTATGAGGTGTACATACATATACATTTATGAGGTGTACATACATATACATTTATGAGATATACATACATATACATTTATGAGGTATACATACATATACATTTATGAGGTATACATACATATACATTTATGAGGTGTACATACATATACATTTATGAAATATACATATACATTCATGAGATATATACAGTACATATACATTTATGAGATATATACATATACATTCATGAGGTATACATACATACATTTATGAGGTATACATTCATATACATTTTTGAGATATATACATATACATTCATAAAGTATACATACATATACATTTATGAGGTATACATACATATATATTTATGAGGTGTACATACATATACATTTATGAGATAAACATATACATTTATGAGATATATACATATATATTTATGAGATATATACATTTATGAGGTGTACATACATACACATTTATGAGATATATACATATACATTTATGAGATATATACATTTATGAGGTGTACATACATACACATTTATGAGATATATACATATACATTCATGAGGTGTACATACATATACCTTTATGAGGTGTACATACATATACATTTATGAGATATATACATACACATTTATGAGGTATACATACATATACATTTATGATATATATATAAATACATATACATTTATGAGGTACATATACATATACATTATATATAAGGTACATATACGTACATTTATGAGGTATATATTGTTTATATATGTACATATGTATAAATATATGGTTTATTGTACACAAACACGTGTATGTACTTTACTGTAGTGACTCTGATTTTACTGACCGGTGCTTTAAACGGCGGGACTCTCTGCAGCTTTAATTAGCTCGGACGATAACGACAGTATAAAAAGTAAACGATTAGCAGAGGAGCCGCGCGGAGGCTAGCGGGACGGGAGTCAATAATCCGTCGCTTTATCACCGGAGCACCGAATCACCGAGACGCTTATCGTCGTTATAACTCGCTCGTTTCTGCCTAATGAAATTCAGGAGCTGACCGGTTGAGTGGACAGAAGCTGTGGGAGAGAGAAACGAGCGCCGGCCCATTTTTAATGATCCGCTAATAAAGTGTTTCTGCTCCACACGAATATTTACCTGCTCGGCGCACCGTGATCAAATGCTGGATAAATACCAAGTACCTCATTCTCCTCCCAGCCATTAGTATGTGGACACCTGATTGTAAACGTTTTGCACATCCTATTTGAAAACAATGGGCTTTTATATCGAGTTGACTGTCCTCTGCAACTATAACAGCCTCCACAGTTTTTTGTTCTGGATTTTTCCCCCTGTACCTTTACAATTCACGATTTGTGAATGCGCTGGTGCTCGCACAAGACCCAATCTGATCACCACACGTCCCAAAAGGCACACGTCTGATTCGCGGCAACTAGTTATCATTCATCAGTTCTGGTTTCCCAAACAGAGCCATATCGCGTACGGAGAGACACGCTAAGCTCCACGTGGAACCCCCCCCCCCCCCCCCCCAAACAAATTTTTTATTTTTTTATAAATAAATAAAATAAACCAATTAAATAAAGAATATTTATAAATAAATAATAAATAATAAATAGTACACACATGAGGGCGTTTCCCGCCTGTGCTGGCAATCAAATTCTCTCAGAATTACGAAACTATAATATAAAATTCTGATATTATGAACCATCTTTACCGGGGTGTCAGTAATCCTGGAGTCTGTAACCGTCTCTCTCTCTTCTAGACTGGGATTATTTATCTCGCTGAGCATTTTCTCGCCCGTGACTCTCAAAGGTCAGCGGGTGCCGGACGTGACATTTCTGACAGAATTGACCTTTCAATCCAACCATGATAAAAAACGTCTCATCCGTTTGTGATGCAGCACATTAGCGATTCATGATACACCATAATGCCTTAAGTATGTGGACGCCCCTCACGTCTGTTCTGCTCATGTTGGTTCCTGGTCGACCTTCAGCTCCAGCCCTGATCAGGATGAAGCTCTTAATAAAGACGAATGAATCTAATTCTGCTGAAATGAAGCACCGTCAGTGTTTGGAACCTCAGTGTAGCTAATTCGCAGCAAATCAGTCCACGCGGTGCCAGATTGGACCCACTTTAAGGCAAGTTTGACCTTTTTCCAGCGTCCTTGGTGCACCACTGTGTGTATTTATCCTCTGAATTCTGAATACGATAGCGTCCACTTCAAAGTAGCTCTGCTTGTTCTAAACGTCTTGATGGTTGCCGTCATAGACTTTGAAAATTTTTAACACTCACTGTCCATTTTATCAGCTCCACTTATCATATAGAAGCACTTTCTACAATAGTTCTACAATTACCGACTGTAGTCCATCTGTTTCTCTACATACTTTGTTACCCCCCTTTCACCCTGTTCTTCAATGGTCAGGACCCCCACAGGACCACCACAGAGCAGGTATTATTTAGGTGGTGGATGATTCTCAGCACTGCAGTGACACTGACATGGTGGTGGTGGTGTGTTAGTGTGTGTTGTGCTGGTATGAGTGGATCAGACACAGCAGCGCTGCTGGAGTTTTTAAACACCTCACTGTCACTGCTGGACTGAGAATAGTCCACCAACCAAAAATATCCAGCCAACAGCGCCCAGTGGGCAGCGTCCTGTGACCACTGATATATATAGTATACCATATATGTTCTATATGGTAAGTGGAGCTGATAAAATGGACAGTGAGTGTAGAAACAAGGAGGTGGTTTTAATGTTATGCCTGATCAGTGTATTTTGGTTGATGTACTGGTTTATTTCTGGTGAGCTGATTGTCCTCATAGGAGCTTCATCACCTGGATCTGCTTCAGCGGGATCTGCATGAACAACTGAATCAACATCTTTGGTAGTCGCCGTCCGTTGACTTTTGCACTTGTGTGGTGGGTGAATCAAATACGTGTCCAATCTAAAAGACCCCCCGTAGCCTATAGGTACTTTAAAACAGAGTTATGACATCACAAGATCTTCTTTGCTCTACTCTAGACTCGCTGAGGCCCCCTAGAGATGCTAAACCTCAATGACCAGTTCCAGGGGACCAGTAATTACAGAGCCAGTTTATATGTAAATAACTAAATAAATAAACCAGTATGGATGGAGGAAGTGAAGCGTTGAACGGTGGAATGTGAACGAACGCGATTGCACCGATCCGGTAATCCAATCAGAACCCGAATAAATAAATGTCAAGCGCTGAACGCGAACCCATAAACTTCAGTAACTGGAATGAAAAGGATCAGGTTAAGGATCTTACGAACGTGCATTTTATTGCGGTGCGGCGCCGAGCTCGGAATAATGGATAGATCCGGCAGCCGAGCGAGCGTCGCGTTATTAATCTTGATTTACGGCTCGGTGGGGTGGGGGTGGGGTGTTGTCACGTCTGGCTCCACGGCGTATCGTATCGCTTGGCATTAAATTCAATCAACGTCGTGTCACGGTGCGACGCGAAAGGCGTCGGTGCGGCTGTTAATAACAGAGGAAGCACGAGTTCTAGATCTGGAGGGGCTCTGGATAAACTTTAGGATTGGCCTAATTTGGACCATCCACTCACTTACTTTCTTAACCGCTTATCCAGTTAGGGCCGTGGGGGGGTGCTGGAGCCTATCCCAGCTTTTCAATGTGCGCAAGGCACACAGTAACACCCTGGATGTGGCGCCAGTCCACCGCAGGGCAGACACACACACATATTCACTTATAGGGTAATTCCGACATGGGGAGAACATGCAAACTCCACACAGAAAGGGATCAAACCCAGGACCTTCTTGCTGTGAGGCGACAGTGCTACTCACCGAGCCACTGTGCCACCCATTTGGACATCCATAGGTGTTGCTAACAGGTGTATTAAATAAAATACTGGAAAAGGTGGACCATGATGGTGGTCCATAAAGCTGCCAATGTTCTGGTAGAACCTGTGGGACCTGCACTGAGCCCTTACATCAACCACACTCAACATCTTAGACTATTTTCACTGCTTTTTTGACTAAATGGTCACTAATTCTCACAGATACCCTCCAAATTCTGTCTGGAGACTCTTATAGATCTAAAGGAACAGGAGGAAGGGGTTCCTCTGGAATGCCCATGAATTCGAAATGGAATCCAACCATCTCATGGTCTAGATACTCTCATGGTGTCTACATACTTTTAACGCAGTTTATAAGACTTTGATCATCAGGATCTCTAGCTCGGTCCTTTCACGCCTCGTAGGCGTTTTACGACCCCCGTCCATCCATATTTAAATATTTAAACATCAATCGCTTCTCCGGCGGTCATCAAGAACCCGACAGGGAGAAAGTCCAGCTGTAAAAGTGAAATGGAAGAAATTAGGCTTTGAGAGACGCTATAAATTTCAGCCTGCTCGGAATAAAATGTAATTCGGCTTATTAAACACAGCCAGGCTCTTCCAGGCAATTAAAAATGGGCAAAAGTATTAGGACGCCCCTTCTGACGGTTGCTAACAGGTGTAATAAATCAGTCATATAAAGGAAATCACATGCTTACGATTTGCCCGTGACCTTACAAAGACGGGAAGAAAAGCTCAGATCGAGGAAACTGGTCCAAATACTTCATCCCTAATAAACTGGACCATCAAGGGAACATCACTTGAGGCTTTCTTGACCAACATCAGCGCCCAGCCATACAAACACTGTCATTTTTTGACCAAACAAGCACAAATTCCCACAGTCATACATCAAACATGTGTGAGAAGCGTTGTAGATGTTCTAACGGGACGTCCGACAACCTCACGATAAGGTGTCCAAACACAACATCTTAGATGTTCGCCTGATGCTTTTAGGTGAATTGGAAGGCCTCTGGAGACCAGGGCGTCTCCAGCACACACCAGGAAAACATCTGTAGTCGGTTGTTGTGGCTTCACATGAGCGAATAATCCGGAGAGGAACGAAACGATGACGGGAATCCATTCATCAAGATTCTGGAGGTTTTCCATCCACTGGTTTGTTCTCTCGCTTGTTTTCTCTTCCGTCTCTCTCTTCGCCAGCAGCCTGCTGGGAAATCGCGGCTAATCGGCGCATCCAGTCTGAGAGAAGAGCCGTGTGTTTATTGGTAAACGCAGCCCGTGGCTAAGCGTGCTAATAACAGGAGTTGGTGGTTCACGTTTTTCTTTAAACAGCAGCCCTGACGCCCCGGGACGCCGCTGTACACTCGCTGCATGTTCCTCTTCCTCCCGTAATTACAATAAAAATCTTCCTAAAATCTTAGTTTTCTGTTTCCAGGCCCAAAAACAGATATCGATGTGACGGTGACGATTAGCGGCGCGGATTATTGCTTCCCTCCGGAGCACAATAACGCACAGAGCAAAAGAAAGTTGTGAGAAAGTTTCATCAAACCCTCATTAACGTCGTCCTCCAAAAGCTGCAACTCAGTGTGAGTCACTGGTGCAGGTTAGAAGAAGGTCGTTTTTAGTGCTTTTATCAGAAAATAATTACACGGCGAGGGATAATCACACACACACGATTCTGTAGATAATCAATCACCTACAGAGGAGTTTATATAGCTCAATTTTACTATAAATAATATATAAATATGTTTATAATAATAATAATTACAGGAGTGAGAGAGAGTTTAAAAAGTAACACAAACAAACTTCTGCTTCTTTATAAAAGAAGAACAAAAACAAGAAAGATCAAAGAGAAACAAAAGAAAACAGAAAAAAACAAATATATAGAAAGAGGAGAAAAGAGAAAAGAATAAATAAATATTAAAAAAAGGAAAGAAGAGATGAAAGGAGGGAAGAGAAGAAATAAATACAGAAAGAATGAACAGAAAATAACAAATAAACAAAAGTGAATAGAAGTAAATAAATAAATTAAGAAGAGAATAAAGAGATGAAAGAAAAAAAAGAAGAAAAGAACAAATAAATAAAAAAGGGAAAGAAGAAAAAAAAAAAAATACATAAAGAAAGAAGAGACAGGAAGAGAATAAAGAAAGAAAATAACAAATAAATAGAAAGAGAAGAAAAGAAAAATGAATAAATAAATAAATAAATAAATAAATATGTAAATAAGAGAAGGAAAGGAAAGAAAAAAGAAACAGTAAATAAAAAAGAGAAAAAAGAAAGAAAGAACAGAGAAAAACAGAAAAGAACAAATACATAGAAAGAGAAGCAAAGAGAAAAGAATAATATTTAAAGAAAGAAAGAAAGAAAGAAAGAAAGAACAGAGAACAAGAGAAGAAAGAAAAAAACTAGTAAATAAAAAAGACGAGAAGAAAAGAGAATAAAGAAAGAACAGAAGAGAACAAATAAATAGAAATAGAAGAAAAGAGAAAAGAATAAATAAATATATAAAGAAAAAAAGAAGAAAAGAGCAAATAAATAAAAAAGAGAGAAGAGAAGAGAATAAAGAAAGACAGACAGAAAATTTAACAAAAAAGAACAGAAAAGAACAAATAAATAGAAAGAGAATAAAAAAGAAATTAATAATTAAATAAATACATAAATAAGAGAAGAAAAAGAAAGAAAGAAAGAAAGAAGGAAAGAAAGTAGGTGTTTAAACGTCTGAGACGGATCTCCTGCAGTATTGATCATGGTTAAACACCGCACTGACCACACCGTCCACCGAGTCCAGTATCAGTAAATGAGAATCTGTCCCGGTGGGGTCGGAACACAATTACCTGCCTCGACAGCTCAGATTCGGTATCGATCCTCCAACTCTCCGGGTTCTCTCTCATCTCTCGCTCACGCTGGACTGAAGAATTTTATCTGTGGATGAGCAGCCATTCACTGAACGGGCACAAATTCCCATACACAGACATACAAGTGTTGTGAGAAGCTTCTCAGAGGAGCGACTGCTGTTCTAGCTAAAAGGATCAAGCTCATGGTCAGGCGTCCGAATACTTTTGACCACATAGAAGCAAGATTACCTCAACATTTCTGAATCCTGGACACATCTGGACGCTCCATCAGGACCAAAACTAACATCATGCTGGTTTTGGAGCTTATAGACGGAGCCTGGAAACCAACACTCAACCCTACGGAAGTGGACGTGGTCAGAGATCTAACATGGGGTGTTCCAGAATCTCCTGGCTGTCAATCCTAACAATTCAATCTAAGTGGTTGCACTCTTTGAAGATGAAACCTTGTTTGTCATTCTTGTAGATCATCCATCACCTCAGAAGCTGCTGATCCAGGGTCAGGGGACTTGGCTATGACCGGAGAGGACGGACGATTAGCCGCTGTCTGTTCCCCTCTGCTTCAGCGTGGATGAAGACCAGCATCAGAAGCTTGAGATCCTCTCTCCAGTTCTAATCCTCCTCCGCTTTTATCTCTTCTTTCATCTTTAATGGGGGGTGTTGGGGTGTCAGTGTGAGTTAGATCACCACCGCGACCGGCTCTGAATGGGGTGTAAGTTCAGCCCCATGATTTCGGATGCTTCGCTTCATTAACCGCGTTCTGTGATCTTCTCGGTCCTGGAAGCCCCGGCCGGAGGCGTGATTTATTCAGAGCAGGATAAACAGAGCGATCGCGCCCACCGTTCCGCCGGACATCAGATTATTCATGACGAGACGCTCTGCATGACCTACTAGGAGCTCGTATGAACCAAACCTGTCCTGATTTACTGGCTACACTTCAGGTGGGTGGGACTGGTTATCTCCTGGAAGAGCTTCATCCTAATTAGGGTTCTGGTAACACAGGGTGTGAGAAGCAGCCTGGACGAGTCACCATCTGGACAAAAGAGACAACAAGACCACTGTTCCATGTACCTGCTGGGCAGCCTGCTGTGTTGTACGGTTTGGCTCCAGGATCAGGAGCTGGAGTTGGCAGAGATGAAAACGCTGCGACTCTCGTCGGGAGTGACGAGGACGGTGCCGATAGGATGTTTGGAGATTGAGATGGTCTGAGCATCTGCAGAGGAGGGATGAGAGTTCTGTAGGGACGAGGTGACAAGATGAAGACAAATGATTCTCTGTGGGACCCCTAAGAGGATCAGCCAAAAGCAGGAGAAGAACAAGAAGGAGTAGAAAAAGAGGAGAAGGAAGAAGAAGAGGAACAGCAACAACAAGAAAAAGAAGAAGAACATGTAGAAGACATAGAAGTAGAAGACGCAAAAGAGGAAGACAAAGAAAAAGAAGTAGAAGATGAAGAAATAGAAGAGGAGGAGAAGGAAAAAGAAGAAGGAAGAGAGGTACAAGAAGAAAAAGATGTAGAAAAAGTAGAAGAAGAAAAGAAAGAAGAAGATGTAGAAGAAGTAGAAAAGGAAGAACAAGAACTCACAAATACTCTCTGGACTGACAGGGCACAAACTCCAGCAGACGAGTGGAGTCTGTTACGGTCGTATCTCCTCTCTTTTCCAGCCTGTTTCTGCTGCACGTTCTTCGGTCTCTGGACCAGTCAGATCATGGGTGACAGTAACAGCCGGAGGTTAAACTCTTGGTCAGGATTAAAACCTCGGTGCTGATGGATTGGTGTACGGTGGGTCGACTCTCCCGAAGCGCCCGCTCGTCTCCTCAAACGCCACCAGCTGTGAAACCTCAGGTGGCACCGGGGCTCCATTTAGGTTCCATTATTTATGTTCCTGTACCAGCGGGAGAATTAACGACTGAAGCCTGTCGATGAGCCGCCTCGTTTCTGCCCTCGTTAATTAGAAGGAACTCCCGCGGGCTCGGTGGCGGCGTGAGAAGTGGGAGGGGAAGAACGTACGCTCATCACTGTGATGGTTATCGTTAAAAACACGTGGCTACCGAAGGTCCCGGAAATATCGGCACTCACGGCAGGAGAATACACGCTAAAGGACAAAAGTATTGGGACACAGTCGCGACGATTCCCAACCGGTGAAATAAATCAATTATATAAAGAGAATGATCTGCTTCCAGCTTTGCAGCAATGATTTAGGGAAGGTCCTTTCCTGTTCCAGCGTGGCAGTGCCCCTGAGCACAAAGCAAGCTCTATAACAGGGTTTTTCTTTACAACACAGGCGACACAAACCACGCAAGAAAACGGAACACAAATCAAATTATATTTAATTCATAAAATGAATGGACGCCCAGGTGGGCATAATCGGCAGTGCCTGCAGCAGACACGTCTTTGCTAGGGCGGGATGACCGGACTATGTGGGTGGGGTCTACAAACGCTGATTGCCTGTGCAGAGTGCATTGGTGGAAAAAGGGGTCGGAGGGGCTGCACGCGGGTCAAAGGAGGCCAACCTTGACTGCAAGCGGGGATCCCCCAGCAGCAGAAGACAAATTGACTATCTGGTCCCACTCTGGTTTACAAGGTGTGATGTAAAGCCTCCACAGGGGCACGTTTGTGTACAAGTTCATTTCGTGTTTATGTGCCTGTTAAAATGTGTTTATTAAATTATAATTATAAGACTTTAAACTCAGTTGATAGAAACTCCAGCGTCCTGCACAGAGCCCTGACCTCAACCCCACTCAACACCTCTGGGATGAACCGGAACATTGACTGTGGCTTTCTTGACCAACATCAAAGCCCAGCCATTGACTGAATGGGCACAAATACACATACACAGACATACTTCAAAGTCTTGTAGGAAGCCTTCTCAAAAGAGCGACTGTTGCTCTTGGATTTGTCCGGGATTTGTTGTTCTCGGGACGCCCGACAAGCTCACGGTCAGGTGTCCGAATGGTTTGGTTATGTAATATAGTATAGTGTATAGGAGTGAGATGAACCAGCAGGTGTAGTTTCACCTTCGGAAGCAGAAGCCTTCGGCTCAAAGGTTGCGGGAACCGTATGGGAGAACGTACGCCAGCCGGCAAGATCGATGCCCCTCAGCTTAGAGCGCCGGAAAAGCTGGCGCGGTATCGAATAAACGATGCCCTTTCAGGTCTGGCATTTTCAAGTCGGCACTAAAATGCTTGGCGATGCAAAGTGTCCTCTGGAGAGCCGTCAGGGTCTCCCACTACTAAGGTGATGGATAAATGATGCCGCGTCCTCCCCTGGGCGTAAACAGGGAGGTTTTTTTTTCTTTCCTTTTCTTTTCAAATGCCATATGAATCACCGCTGGCAAGGCTGGCACCGTGAAAAGTGGGACTGTCCATCTCGGCCCGTTAGCAGGGCAGATGAGGACGACGTAGAGTAATTAAAATAGAAAGATGCCCCCAGGGTGGCCTGTATCCCACAAACAAACGAGCTTTTACTGTATTACAGGTTCAGGCTCGATGAAACAACCACAGCCTGCTCTGTTTGTTTGTCCTTTTTGATTATTGCATTTTCTTTATTAAGATGCATGGCGATGACGCTCGGGTGCGGTGAGACGGGGCAAATCTAATCTGATGCCCATAAGCGTGGACACACACACACACACACACACAGTGTACCATCTTTACATCCTCTTCTAATACCAAAGGTTCCGGGTTCCAGTAACAGTTCCAGGAGCAAAGATTCTGATTCCAAATAAAAAGGGAACTGTTCCAGGACCAGTTCAGTTCTTCATCTATCCTGCGTAGTCTTGGTACCCAAGGTACCAGTTCTAGCACTAGTTTAATACCAGTACCAGTTTTAGTACGGCCGCCTTGATCCAAAGCGACCTACACTACAGTTACAGTATACAGTCTTAGCAATTGAGGGCCAAACAGCAGCAGCCTGGTAGCGGTGGGCTTAAACTAGCAACCTTTTGATTACTAGTGCTGTACCTTAACCACTAGGCTACATCTTGCCCCACCTATCCCACTTCCGACACCATAATCCCCCTTCCTCAATTGGTCAGCAGAGGTCCTAGTTGCCCCAGCAATGAGGAACCAGCCATCGTTCTTCCCCCTACAGACACACGGCCAATCAAGTGTCCCGATCGGCCGATCGAAAGCCGGGATCTCAGCTCTGGTTGGCTAGTCTGTTTTTCCGCCGTGCCAACCAAGCAACCGCGATCAAACCTGGTTGAGTCCTTATCAAATATTCTGAGACTGTTGGTGATGAAGTGTGGATGAAAATCTAGTGGATTAATGTAGTACCAGGCAGTTTTAGGTGTTTCAAAAATAAGACACGCCCCCTAGTGGTGGCGTTTGGCCACAAGGATTCCTAACAGGTGCAATTAATCAATCATATAAAGGAAATCATATGCCTCCAACTTTGCAGCAATTATTTAGGGAAGGTCCTTTCCTGTTCCAGCACGAGCAAGCTCTTAAAAAGACATGAAGAAAAGCTTGGAGCCAGCCATACAAACCCTCATCTGACTGAATGGGCACAAATTCCCACACAGAGAGTCTTGTAGGAAGCCTTCTCAGAGGAGTGGCTGTTCTAGCGTTTGTGTTTGAAACGGGACATTTCGTCCGAATACTTCTGGCCATGCAGTGTAGTCAGTAGGAGGGAGATGAATGACCAGGTGTAGTTTCACCACTGGAATGAGAAGACGTTCACAACCACATTTGCAAGTCATTCCAATTAGCTTAATGGTCGCTTCAAAATCACACTTGCAGCCAGTAAGCAAAAGATGAGCCTCATACTGTGAGAACATCATGTCCTAAAGTGTCAGAATACCACAGACGCCACTGATCACGCATCAGTTTGGCACCCTGTGAAGTTTTTCTAAACAACCAACATAGAATCGGCCTGTAAAACTGGCAGTTCAAGGGTTTGAGAGGCTCTTGTACTTACAATAAGGGTAAAGAAGCGGAGATGTTCTTCAAGTTCCTAATGTCTCACACATATTTAGAATCAGCTGCTCATCCCCAAACCTCTTAATGAGCGATCGTAAATCAAACCGGAAGCAGAGCAACTTCAAGAGTCAAGACGGAGAACGAGAACTTGGGGGTGAAAAACCCAGAAAACTGGAATGAGAATCTGTCAAATTATCTGTCAAATATTCCCCTCTGTGCCCGTCCGATTGCGCGAGGGGGTAAACACGATTTGTCGGAGGTTTTGACTGACTGGCAGGTTGAGAGATTGAGCTAAATGAAATTGTTGGCGACGGTAAAAAAAAAGTGCAAAATTGCTCAGGCAGTCACGTCAAGATGTGACAGAATTTTACAGGACTGGTTGACGTGGAAGAAAAAAAAACTCCAGGCAGGTTGGCATCGGTGTAAAATTGCAACAGTCATGTGAAGAGCACTGGTTTCCACTTCCAGATAAGGTAGAAGTGATTAACACAAGGTACTTCCATTACCTCACAGACGTCTTTGTAACCCTTGCAGATCTCAGGGCGCTTGCCAACTCCACACAAGATAGCAACCGTGGGCTGGGATTGAACCCGGGTCGCTGAAACTAGGTTAACCGCTTCACCACTCCAGGGTTACCTGACTCCGGGGCTGGAGGGCAGAGAAAGCGCCGCAGTGTTTAGAATCGATTCAAATCTGTTTTGAGAGCAACAGCACACAAACCGCCCGCCAGAAGCTATAAATATTTTATCATCTGTATTCCATCGCCCTCGGTGCCTGGCAGCTGACTGTCTCTCACTTTTGATTTCTTTAGCACCCACAAACTCAATTCCTCGGAGTCCCTGAAGGACAATGCACGGCTGACGGAGGCAGAAAAAGCAAAAGAAAGCAGGGAGGGAGTCGGGAGGGGGAAACTCTGACAGGTACAGGGAAAAGAAACAGAGCTCTAGCTGGTGAGACGAATTAGGCAGGCGACCGCGTCCCTGTACTCCTTTTCTCCTCCTTAGGATTTGCCACATCATTAGTACTTGACGACTCGCGGGGCTTTTACTCCCTCGTTAGGCCTGTGCTGACATTTATAGCCCAAGATGCAGAGACAAACATGGACGGAAACAACAACTCTTCTTATCCGCCGTGAGGAGTTAAATCACTGCTGTTGTGTTGGTTTGGCCCAGTTTAGAACATGGAAACGGTGTCCTGGGGTGGCACCCTGAGGCGGCACGTTTAACCCCGTACCCGCGATAGAGAGTGAACCCAAGTGAAATACGGACAATAAAAATTAAACGAATGAAGGCTGCACTGAGGAGGACTCGAGAACAAACAACAGTGCAACCGGGTGCAACCTTACCAGCTACTCAATCTACCGCCAAGCTCCGACCTGAGGAAAGAAGACAGGGGACAAAAACTCAAGGTGCTGCCATGCCACCCATGGAAAACCTCAACCGAAAGCCACCACTGGTCACCAGGAGAACTCCCAAAAATGTGGGCCTATAAGTATGGAATCGCCAACAGACCAGAACTTGATAGAAGCCAAACTACTCACCGGAGGATCATCATAACCCCTCTCCCCCTGTGCAGGCGCCTCGACCGTCAGCAGAGCTCGTAACTGGCACCCTGAGGCGGCATGTTTAACCTCGTACCTGCGATAGAGAGTGAACACAAGTGAAATAAGGAAAATAAAAACTAAACGAATGAAGGCTGCACTGGGGATGGACTCGATAACGAACGACAATGCATCCGGGTGCAACCTTGCCAGCTACTCAATCCACCACCAAGCTCCAAGCCAAGGACATGACCCAATGGGTGCTGCCATGCCACCCATGGAAGAACTGGGGCGTGTGTCAGTTCGCTCCCCTCAATCAGGGCGGGGGTTAGCATCAGTAGAGAGGAAGTGTAGTGCAATTGGGTAAAAATTATCATCAGATTATCAAATAATATCAAACGAAATCGATCTGAACAGATTCGGAAACGTTCAGTCCGTTTGCCTTCAAGCTTCCAGGCGAACAAAACACCACAATAAAATGTTTAAAGCTTTCTAATGTTTTTTGTTTTTTATCGTTCCGGCGCAGCAGTAACCGGAACATAAACAGTGAGCGTCGAGGAAGGATCCTTTTATCCAGCTGAGATAATTGCACCGTGCTGCATTTAAACCCACCGCTCAGCGTCGGGGCAAAAATTAATTCCAGCAATTAGCGGCTGCCGCTGAGAGGACGATGAAATCCGAAGCTGAATTAACTGCGGGGACGCGGGAGGGGCGCGGCCGACCCCTCGGCGGCGGAGCGGGAATGGAGTGTGAAATAAAAGGAAATAAAAGCGGCGCGATTCATTTCGGCGGAGGATCGTTTCTCTTTCAAGTCGAGGGTTTTTATTTAGCCGCGGCCGCTAATTGAGGGGATTTGATAGAGTATAAATAAGACTAGATACACATTATGGACAAAAGTATTGGGACATGCATTATAATTATCGAATTCTTGAGGTTTCAGGCACAACCGTTGCTAACAGGTGTAATAAATCAATTATACTGCATAAAGGAAGGTATGTGCTTCCGTTTAGGGAAGGACCCTTCCTGTTCCTGCATGAGCTCTATTAAGACATGAAGAAAGAAATTATGGTGAGGATCAAATCCAGCACTATACATACACTGATGTGCCAGAAGTATGTAGACACCTGAGTGTAAGCTTGTTGGACAACCTATAAACACATCCAACCGTGTCTTAAGGAACACAAGGAAAACATGAATTCAGTAATAAAAGGGGTGTCTACAAACTTTTGGATTGCCATAGATAGGTGTACTCCAGGTCTACTCAGGCGTCCATTAATGTTAGGGTCCAGTACTGGATGGATTCGATCGTCATAATCCAATTTTGTCACCGCGCTACACAACAGAGCTAGCTATTACAGAGAAACGGCGCTACTGAAAGTGGGTTTGAGTAATGTAGACGTTGCCCCCGCTGTCACTTCCATTTGTAAGGGAAGCGGCGGTGGCGGTGAAGCGTGGCTGAATTGATTCATGCGTACAGTGGTTCAGGAGAAACATCTATCAGCTCCGTCGTGGTGTGCAGGAAAATCCTGAAATCCTGGGCTTTTTCGGAAACATCAACCTGAGTCAGCAGTTGGCGGATCTTTGGGTAGGGGTGGCATCCTGTCTTCTCACAATGTGTAAGGTCTCAAGACTAAGTGAGCCACTCTGCTGACCGCTACTTATCAGATTTTAAAAGGCTGTTTGAGATGTGGCCGGGAGTCTAAAGTACAGAGATAAGCAGCATGGCTGTTGTAAACAGATAAGAAAAAACAGTAAGCACAGAATGGAGGTTCCAAAGTCCAACACTCAATGTAATGTGACTAGAGCAGTATAAAGGGGGGCCCACAGTTCTGTTCCTTGTGCTTTAGCTATTCCACTCTTAACGGCTCTTCTGAGACTCCCAAATGACGTTCACGACACCTCTGATGCTAAGGTCATTAGTGGTAAATCAATTTCAGGTAATCTCTTCATGGTCAGCAGGGGTGGACACACTTTGCCTCCTCGTAAGCCTCCTGTTCAAACACTGTCATCATCAGTCGTGGTACACATGCCGCAACGACAGCCATCATTAGCATCACGCTGCTTCCTTCCTGGCGAACCTTCTGTAAAAGAATGATGGCGTTCCCTGATGCTAAACCTAAAAGGTATCCTCGTCCATCTTTCCCCTGGCGTTAGAACTCATGTTGATGCTCTTTGCAGAGGAAAAAAAGCACTTTACAAGCACTTAGAATGCTGGAGGGTTATATTTTACGGAGAACAGGATTATAGCCGAGAGAAGAACAGGGAGAATAAACGGCAAGAAAGGTTTTTAAAATTTTATAGTCAGGGTCAGAAGAACCTTCTGAGAAAGCTTCTCAAGACTTTGTAGTATGTCTGTGTATGGGAATTTGTGCCCATTCTGTCAAGAAAGCATCTGTTGATGTTCTGGTTTGTTCCAAAGCTGAAGTCAGGGCTCTGTGCAGGGAGCGTCTCAATACTTTTGTTCATACAGTGTATGTTTCAGCACTGAAAAACAAATCAAGGTCTCTAAACATGTGGCTTGACGTGTGTGATGTAAAGGAACTACAGTGGCCTGCATAGAGTCCTGACCTCAATCTTATAAACACCTATGGGATGAATTGGAATGTTGAAGGTGAGCCAGGCCATTCATCCAACATCACAAGTGCTCTACTGTCTGAATAAGCTCAAATTCTTACCTCCAGTAGAACAACATGAAGAAAGCAAATACATATTAATGCTCATGGATTTAAATTGGAATGGCCAACAAGCTCGCAATCAGGTGTCCAAATACTTTTGCCCCTATTATTATACTTTTGTTTTTATTATTTTATAAAGTTAATTAACCATAATTATTCATATCAGGTTTCTTTTACTCATCACATGGATTGTAAGTCCTGAATCTGGGTTCATACTAGAAATCTCCTCACACGGGGTACCAGAAACTTTCACACTAAGAGATCAAGTGCCTAACTCTAGTCGCGACAATCTTTTATTAATAATTCTCCAGTAATTACAGTGATGTTAATAATACACGAAGCTTCCAACATGTTCCGTGTCTCAAACAGACAGCCGACCTGCTCTACTTCTCAGGAAATGAAGCAGCTCATCTATCTATCATTTTCATTATTTATTTTTTCACAGACGCTCACGTCTCGGTTATCATTGCTCCCATATGGAGCAATAAAAATAATCACAGTCCACTAGGAGTGAGATTGCAGGGAGTTTCAGCTGCGTTCTACAGATGTGGTGTGGCAGGACAGAAAATGAGGAATAAGTAATTGCCCCCCTTTCTGGTTGTGCAGTTATCAAACAAAACATAATATTAAAAATAGAACTCCTGAAAACTTCACATGAGTTATTTAACACCTATACTGGTACGACATCAATGCTTATTTTCTGAGAAATCGTTTCTCCACGTTTTCCGCCACTTTCTGAGTGGAGGAAAGATAAAGGAAAAATAAAGGAAGGAAGAAAGGAAGAGACGGAAGGAAAAAAGGAAGGATAAAAAAGGGATGAATGAAGAGACAAAGAAAGGGAAGCAAAGAAAGATAGAAGGAAGGAAGGAAGGGACAAAAGAAGGAAGGAAGGAAGAGATGTAGGAAGGAAGGAAGGAAGGAAAGTAAGAAGGAATGATGGAAGGATTAAGGAGGGACGGATGAAGGAAGGATAAAGGAAGTGATGAAGGAAGGGAAGGAAAGAAAGAAGGAAGGGACCAAGGAAGTCCTGGTCAGGGCCGTGGTAGGTCTAGTTTTCCCAGAATCATTGGGTGCATTGCTGTAACACACCCTGCACAGGATGCCAATCCATCACAGGGCCTCGGCCTCCCCCCTTACTCAGACGCAGCCAATAACGTCTGCGTGAAGGCGCTCGACCGGTCGATAGCACCGCTGGGAATTTGTGCCGAGTGGAAACTGCTGCTCCATCCAAGTGCCTAGATATAAACTGTACAATAATATACTGTATGTATTATTAGCATTGTATATACGTATATTGTAAATATAATATTGATTGTGTCAGCTGGAGAGCAGCGAAGTTTTCAGACTGACAGACGCGAGAGAGAAGGAACCAGAAATTTCAGCACAGATAGTGAGAGAGAGAAAGAGATGGTGAGAAAGATAGTGAGAGAAAGAGATAGCGAGAGAGTGAGAGAGTTAGCGAGAAAAACAGTGTGAGAGATGGTGAGAGAGATAGTGTAAGAGAGAGAGACAGTGAGAGAAAGATAGTTGAAGGTGATGGAGCCTGACAGATAATAATAGAAATGGCAGAACCTCTCAGAGCTCCGATCTTCCTCTCCCACGTCAGCAAAAAAAAAAAGAAGAAAAATACATCTTCACTTTTACAGCATCAGCAACAATCAGGTTCAGTTCCTCCAGTCCCAAACTCCTCCATCCAAAACTATATTCACATCACATCGTAAAAATATCAGGGTGACGCCGGGGTGAGAGATAAACCAAGTTTAAAAATATCTATATTTTATATAAGGTATAAATCTGGAAAAAGGTTAAACTCAGAGAGAGAAATAAAGTGAAAATAATGAAGAAAAATACGTTCAGTTGGAAGGAAGGAAGGAATCTACAGGTCTTCACATTGGGACGTCTTGTCCTTTAAATGTGGACATCAGACGTTCCAGAACTCGTCATCTTCTGTAAAACCTAAACGAACGTCAGCATACCAATACGGTAGCCCATCAGAGCCAAATCTCAAATCCAGGGTTAATCAGACTGTCCGAGCACGTGTCTGAGAGAGGGAAGGTCCGACTGGGGTTTAGCCTCTTATCAGCGACCTCTACAGTCTGGTCGAGGGACTCAGGGTCTCTGTGAGGATTCAGGAATGAAGAATCTATAAAAGAAACTTGAACGTTGGAAGTTTTTTTGTGTTTGTTATCCTCCGTAAAACCTGAACGAACGTCAGCGTTTACGTTGCAGATGCCCTCTGGAAAAGGCCGAGACGGCCTCCAGGTTCACAAATTAAAACCAGTCGAGGTTTAATAAATGGGACACGACTGATGACCCAGCAGAGGTCAAACTTTAGAAAAACACACAATCAATATGGTAGCCCATCAGAACCAAATCTCAAATCCAGGGTTAATCAGGCGTCTTCTACTCTGTCCGAGCACCTAACAGACGCAGTTGGTCATGTCTGAGGGAGGGAAGGTCCGACTGTATTTAGCCTCCTATAAGTGACCTCTACTGTCTGGTCGAGGGACTCAGGGTCTCTGTGAGGATTCAAGAATGAAGAATCTATAAAAGAAACTTGAACGTTGGACGTTTTTTTGTGTTTATCTTCCGTAAAACCTAAATGAACATCAGACGCCTCCCATCGCCTCCGGAAAAGGAAACAGCCGAGACGGCGGTCTCCCGGTTCACAGATTAAACCCAGTCGAGGTTTAATTAATGCGACGCGGTTGATGTGTTTTAATAACGAGATCCATCTGATGAATCACGAGTTCGCAGCAGGACGCGAGTCTTTCGGCGTCCGCCCTGCTGCCGAGTGAACGTCCAACTGGTGCTTCTGTCAGGAGAGAAACCCAATCATCAGATAACGCAGCTTTATAACTCAATAATAATAACACACACACACACACACACACACACACTTCCGAACAAAATGTGTGTGAAACTGAGCTGCTGGGATTTCCAGGAGCCTCCAAACGCTGGTTTAATCTGCGCAGAAGCTGAGCGCCGCACTGAGGGTTTTAGCTCAGTTATCTCCGCCACACACACACACACACACACACACACTCACACACATACTCACACACTCACACACTCACACACACACACACACACACAGTCTGAGCAGCGAATGACCTCCATGCATTTCATTTACATTTCATTTAAGAGCCAGTTTGTTTCGCTTTACACAAATTCAACACAGACCAACCGGTTCTGTCCCAAATCTGATCTACCTGAGCATGGGATTCACCTGGGTCCATTCTAGAACCTTCTCGTCTTATATAACGTGCTGGAACTGCCTACGGTCACTCCTGAATCTCCTTATATATGTACTGCATTTGCCTACAGTCACTCTTCTCACAGGTTCTAGAACTTCTCACAGATTGTAGAACTTGATTCTCTTATATAGCGTACTGGCCATGACTGTGGTCACTTTTCTAACAGGTTCTAGAACTTCTCACAAACTCACAAATCGATTGTGAGCCGGGCCTGACCTCACAAAAGCTCTTTTGACCGAACGGACACAAATTCCCACGGACACAGTTCAAAAACTTTTCATGAATGGTGGAAGCCAATTTCGTATCATTGCTCATGGTTTAGGAATAGGACGTCCTACAGGGTCATGGTCAGGTGTCCACATACTTTTGTTCATGTAGTGTGATCGTGGTTCTTTAATAGTTTGTAGACACTCTAAACCTGCACGTTTCTTCACCCCCGGACTGAAGTTTGTGTTTCTCTTGATAAAGTAAAAGCTTTTTCACTGTTAGCTGCTTAATGGAGTCGTTAGCGATGACTTTTGCCCGGCGGCGTTTTCTCGTCGCTTTGTTTACAATGATAATGAAACGCTCCAATTTTATATCACCCCAACATCCCCCAAGCCCCCCCCCCCCCCCCCCCAATTATCCTTAATGGGCTCCAATTTTCACAAGTCAGCACTTAAAGTCCGACGCTGTGGAAACCAGGAGCCGTAAAATGCTACGTTTGTGCAACATAAAAAGCTAGAGCTAGCAAATGTGCACGCTAGCAGATTAGCAGCTGAGTGACTTTGTGACATTTAAACCGTTGTTAAAAAAAAAAAGACAAAAGCTGGTGCTGGTGGCATGATGGTAAATTATGCTATTATTATTATTATTATTATTGCTTTGTTATTATTATTAAAATTATTATTATTATTTTTATTGTTGTTATTATTATTACAATTATCATTATTAAAGGAATTATTATAAAGGAATAAAAATAATAACAACAAAGACAATGATAAAACTAAAATAATAATAATAAAATAATAATAACACAATGATATTAGTAATAATAAAGATAGTAATAAAAATAGTAAATATAATAATAAATACAATATATAATAAAATAAACTTTAAAATAACAATACTACAACATTAAAAATATTACTAAAGATAATAACAAAAAATACAATAATATTAATAATATGCAAATAATAATAAAAAATAAATAATAATAAAGATAATAATTAAAGAAATAATACTAATACTACTACAACTACTACTACTACTAATAATAATAAATAATGTTGAACTTTGAGGTTGCAGAGCCCTCTAGTGGATGTATTTCCCTAAATATGACAAACACTAAATGGCCTTCTTAGAAGGCGTTCGATAAAATTTTGGAGCGTGTCTGTGGGAACTTGTGCCCATTCGATAAAAAAGAGCCTGTGTGAGAGCAGGTACTGAGGCAGGAAGAGAAGAAATGTTCACAACCAGTGTCTCAAAGGTGGTCAGTAGGGTTGAGGTCACCGAGCTCCTCCACACAGAACTCATCACACACAGGCTGAAGGACCTGTTAGCATCAGTTGGGGTTTTGGGATGCACCCAGTGTTTTTATGGATTTATCACTTCACCAAGTCTTGATGGAAGAGGAAAGAACTGTCACTAACCTGTCTTAAAACTTTTAAACATGTCCTTTATTTTATAGGATTGATCTTATAGACCTGTTAGCAACCCCTGAAGTCGATTATTATGTGTGTCCACATACTTTTGGCCAAATCGTTACCTCCGACTGTCATGTCTTGAAGAACAAAACACCTTTTGACCGCTAGATGGCAGCACTGACCCGCTATTTCTCACACTGTTCACGCAAACAAACATTTTTCATGCTAGTTTTCAGAATTCGTTTATTTCTGCTGCTGATCTTTGTCTGTGACTGAATGATTGTGTTACTTTGGCCCCCCAAGATGTTTAATTTCAGAGCTGTTACTAAATTTCAGCTAGACATCCAAGGAAGCTCTAAACAGATCTTGAAATGCAGATGTTTGGTGCAGTAATGTTAGCCTACTGAAAGCAAATGCTAAGCAACTTTAGGTGCTGAGATCATATGACATAAATAGTCTCTAAGAACAAAGTACATGGAACAGTTGTCTCCTGTCACATTATGCTTGATGAAAATAAGATAAGCAAGGTTTCTACAGTGTGCACTCCAGAATATTCAGCTTAATCCTGATGTTTGATTCTAGCAATATACTGAGTGTTTGCGCCGTAGGGTGCACCTCATAACTGTCAGCCGTCAAACTTCTATTTAAAACACTAGATCACTGGACCTAATCATTGTAGGTTGAAGGCATCCTTTGGCTGACGTAAGTCAGAAACAAGTCAGGTCCAGGTGTTGTTCTCTTTACACCAAGTGCATCTGCAAGCTTTCTGAATGGCAACCCTGCCCTTCAATTGTTTCTGTTAAGACGTTTTAAGTTAATCGTGTCTATGTAGACGCCCGACCGCACCGCTGAGATTCGAACCCGGGTCTCAGTGGAGGTGGGTTAAAAAAAAGACCTAAACGAATCCCTAAACGAATCCGCTACGTCGTACGTCAAATACGATCGATCGCGCTTGTTCGGGCAGGATAAACGATGTAAACAACGCTCACTGCGTCTCCGTGCTAAGTGGCCCTTGACCAGTTGGCTCCAAAACAGCAGCAGGAACGTTTTCAAACCACATGAATCTTCATCTTCAAACCTCGTTTCCCTGCTTAGATGATTTATCAGGTCACAGCATTTCAAGAGCCAAATCAAACACTATATTGCCAAAAGTATTCGGACGCCTGACCGTGAGCTTGTCGGACGCCCTGTTTCCAAAACAAGTCGTATTAAAACAGAGCGACCTCTATGTGATCTGTTCAGCTATAACGAGAGCCACTCTTCTCACAAGATTTTGAAATACGCCTGTGGGAATTTGTTAAAGAGCAAAGCCTCAGTTGACGTTCCAGTTCATTCCAGAGCTGTACAGTGGGACTGAGGTCAGAGCTCTGTGCAGGACTGGAGCTTCTTGGTTTTTAAACCGAGCTTTTCTTCACATCTTTATAGACATTGCTTTAAGCACAGGGCCAGGAAAGGGCCTTCCCTAAACTATTGCTGGATATCATTGATTTATTACACCTGTTAGAAACGGTTGTAGCTGAAACACATAAATTCAGTTATTAGTCCCAATACTTTAGCTCGTATAGTGTAATTCCTTGCGTAAAACAAAAAAATGGCTTTGGAATTGGAGGTCCAACAAGCTCGTGCTCAGGTGTCCACATACTTTTGGACGAGACTCAGAAATAAAGCAAGTAGGAACCTCCTACACCGCCGGAGATGAAGTACAGACGCCTGAAATCCTGACATGTTTTGGAAAAAAACTAAAACAAAAAGCCTGGAGAAGAATCTCAAACCTAAATATCATAAATATGTTTTTTTTTTATTTTATTTGGACACCATTACGATACGAAGACAAAACAGCGACGCAACAAAAATGAAACAAACTCGCTGGTTTTAAAACACAGCTGGCAACTAACGTTGGGTTTCCAGTAACACTTCTCTGAACAGCTCATGTTGATATTGGTCGTGGTTGAAGCGTTTATCAGGACGATGATCCAAAACAACAGAGCTCTGACCTCAGCCCCCACTCGACAGCTCTGGGATGAACTGGAACGTCAACTGAGGCTTCCTTGACCACCATTAACCAGCCATACAAATGCCGTCATCTTTTAACTGAATGGGCACAAATTCCCATACACAGATACACTTCAGAGTCTTGTGAGAAGCTTCAAAGAAGAGCGGTCACTTAGACGGTCAGGATACATGTCCGAATACTTATGGCCATATCGTGTAAGTAGCTTGGTGATTGCATGTTTGTCAGCCAACACCTCTGAACCTACTCGGAGGGTCAGAAACACACTAACAATCACCACGCGGTGCAATAAATAAACCGTAGAGAAGCGAAGCCTAAATAAGAAGAGGCCGCGTCCATTGTGCTGCCGTTAGGAGCGTTTCCGTCCCGTCCTGCACCTGCGGGCCCAGAAGAGCCGAGACGGGAGGAGGGCCGAGGAGAGACGGGAGAACAATGGGCGCCGGGGCCAGCGCGAGACACAGAGTCTGCCGGCCGGCCTCGGACAGGAAGAGGCTTCTGTCGGAGGGAGAGGAGGGACGAGAGGACGGGGGACAAACAGCGGACACGGGAGAAGACGAGGCAGGGGTTCGGCCGCCAGGACGCCCCGCCGAGGGCCGGTGTCCAGAGAACAAGCCGTTTGTCTTACACACACAGAGGCGGCGGGGAGGACAGGGACGCAGGTTCGAAGGCGCCACCGGGTCCCTGGAGGATAACTGGGAGCGAGGCGGCAGGTTTAATGAGTTTTTATGAGCTTGTTGAATCAGATCCAGACGAAGCGCTGAGCAAGTGGTTGTTACATAACAGCTCGGAAAGCAAAAAAAAGAAACAAAGTATTTGACCCCCAGGATATTATTATAAACACTACAGATGAGCAAAAGTATTGGGACACACCTTTTAATTATTGAATTTGTGTGTTTCGGACACAGAAATTGCTAACAATTTAACACATTTATAATAAATATATAAATAACTTTATTTAAAGCCTTTACATTATGTTTATTTTAAAAAGGTAGAATTAATAATAATAATAAATAGTACAAATAATAATAAAAACAATAATAATAAAAACAATAATAATAGAATTAATAATAATAATTATAAAAATCATAATAAAAAATAACTTAAATAATAATAAAAAATAATGATAAAAAAATAATATGGTAATAATAATAACAATAATAGTAATAAGAAGAACAATAATAATCATAGTAATAATAATAGAATTAATTCTAATTATTATAAAAATAATAATAACTAAAATAATAATAAAACACATAATAAAAATAAAAATAATATTAATTAATAATAAAATAGTAATAATTATAAAAGAAATAATAAATATATAAATAAAATAATAATAATAAAACAAATAATAAACATAAATAAAATAATAATAACAAAACAATAATAATATAAATAATAATAAAACAAATAATAAAAATACAAATAATAATAATGAATATAATAATAATAAATATGATAATGATAATAATAATAAATATAATAATAATAACAGTAAATATAATAATAATTATTATATTAATAATAATATAATAATAATAATAGTAAATATAATAATAATTATAATACATATAATAATAATAATGATGATGGTGGCTATTTGTATTTGTAAAACATTTGTAAGAAGTCCTGGTTCGCAGTCATCATTCCAATTCATCCCTCCGTGCGGGCCATTGAAGTTCCTGTGTGTATTAAAATCCCAATCGTACGCAACCATCGCACGTCGATCTAAATGACGTAAAGGAACACAATCCCAACAACAGCGTTTCATCACATTCTGGTTTTACTTATTTATTCCATCATCACGTTTGTTTATTGATGAATCAGATCGACGCCTCAGTGCAGGAATTATTGCACAAAGCTTACAATTGTTTTCTTTTACCCCGGGGTGTAAAAAATGCGTCAGTGTGTCACCAGTGGAGGTAAAAACACAGAACAGGGGGTCACGATCAGAATGTGGTGGTGACGTACTAAACACACACACACACACACACACACACACACACACAATAGTGTGAATCAGAGAGTGAACGCTGCCTGTTGTAACACACACGCTGGCACAACCAGCAACAGAACCAGAATTCCACGCTCCCACTTCTTTGTTCAGTGTGTGTGTGTGTGTGTGTGTGTGTGTGTGTTCAGGAAGAGAGTGCTTTGAGAAATGCCCTGGAGGACAGTAAGGAAAACCCTTGAAAAATGCCACCCAGCGCCTGCCCACCGATCAGAACATATCTGACGCTCGTTCTTCTTTACTTTTGTTTCCGCAGTGACTCTCTGACCCCACACTGGCGTCTCTGTGCCCGTCGGTGGTCAACGTTTGCATTTGGCCCTGAAAAAAACAGGTTGTGTTCGCAGAAGAGCTTTTGATTTATTTTATTATTTTTGTTATTTTTTGTTATAATCGATCTTTGGGTTTATTGGTTAGAATTTTTTTTGGAGGTCTATGTGGGGGGGGGGGGGGGGGGGGTGTTAGTTATAATAAATTTTGGGTTTTTAATAATATATTTTAAATATTTTTTTTAACCAAATGTCGTCATTTTATTTATTTATTTTCATTTAATTTAACATTTTATTTTATCGACTGAATGTTGTTGAGCTGATTTTTCTATGTGACGAACAGAGCAAAATTAAAAGTTTGTGGACACCCAAGGCATATCCAATTCCCCTCAGTTGTGTCTTCCCCTGCTGGTGCAGACCCCCACCCTGACCGAGGAGAGCCGCAGACTATCACACACCCCTCTGGCAAGCTCACAGTCTGCGACCGCTTCTTTTCACCTGCCAGAGACGAGGTCTCACAGAGAGCAGTACCGCACATGGAGATAAAAACTCCTCGGTTCGAAACTCGACGTTACCACCTGTCGACTGGGCGCCATCTAGCGGGCGTAATTGGCAGTGCCTGCAGCAGACACGTTTCTGCTAGGGCGGGATGACTGGACTATGTGGGCGGATAGATTGGCAGATAGAGAGGCGCCTGTGCAGAGTGCATGGGTGAAACAGGGTTCCGCTAGGAGCTGCGCATGGGTCAGAGGAGGCGTGAGCAGCAATATACCCACCTCACCTGCAATCAGGGATCCACCAGCTGCAGAAGACAGATTGACTGATAAATTGGGAGAAAATGCAGAAATAAATTGGAAAAAACACTCACGGTGAACGTTCCGGTTCATCCCAAAAATCATGGATTTTATGCACCTCTCAGCTGTACTATTGACCTGCTGGTCGTCCACACAGACACTACCGGCTGTGTCTGAGGAGGGATGGTTGCTGGCTGGTCTAAGGTGGTTGGGGGATGGTTCTTTCACGCATGGCAGTGTCTGTGTGGACGACTGGCCGGTCGATAGCACCGCTGAGAGGTGCATAAAATCCATGATGTACAAAACCCAGACCTCAACCTCACCGAGCGTCTTTGGGATGAACTGGTACGTCCACCGTGAGTCCGGCCTTCTGATCTCCTGTTGTTTTCCACGCCGTGCAGTTTCAGTATCTCAGTGAAGCAAATTCGTGATAAATTCTGGATAAATAAACACAGAAGTGATTCAGGCTGTTTGCTCGTGTGTTGTTTCTGTTTCTAGGTGATTCACAGGAAGTCGTGTAACTTTATCACTGAGGAGGAAAAAGTCCAGCGGTGCGGCGACACTTCGTGTCCTTTATCGTCCACTAATAAATGAAAATCAAACCCCCGTCTGATCCTGAAGCCTCGTTCTGCTCTGACTCACTTCAGTTCAGTGGACTTTGTCCAGTCCAAGGTTTTATATAAAACAGAGAACAGCCGGGAGGGACTGAGGGACTAAAGGACTGAAGGACCCGTCGTAAAGCTACTCAGATTAAAAAAGGCCTGACTTCAACTCTTTGAGATGAATTAGAATGCCGACTGCAAGCCAGGCCTTAGAAATTACTAAAAGGCCACACATTCTCACAGACACAGTCCAAAATCCCATGGAAAGCCTTTCCAAAATAATAGAAGCTTCCTTAATTGCAAAAATGAGATGTACGACAAGCTTCTGATCAGGTGTCCACATACTTATGGCCATGTAGCGTATGATGAGAAGCTAGCTGTTAGCAACCCCAGTGAACACCTTTGGGATGAATTGGAACGTCGATTGCTACAAGCCTGGCCCCCTCGTTAACATCAGTGCCTGACGTGGATTATTAAAAAAAGAAGATTCGAGTCTGTTGATGCATGCTCAATAATCCAGGTACACAAATCCACAAAGTTGAATCAGTTTATCTGGACACAAGTTTGTTGTAGAGGTACGTTTCATCACTCAATCCGAATGACTTCTTCAGGATTCTAGTCCCAGTGATCCAAATCTCAGTGATTCCAGTCTCAGCAATTAAAAAGCTCAGAGATTTGAGTATCAGCTATTTGAGTCTCACTGGTTTAAGTCTCAGCAATTCAAAACTCAGATATTTAAGTTTTAGAGATTCTAGTCTCAGAGATTCAAGTCTCAATGATTCAAATCTCAGATATTTAAGTATCAGAGATTTGAGTCTCAGAGATTCGAGTCTTTCTGTGTGCTGTTTATTTACTGTGAAATCCAGCTTGTAACCTACACCACATGTAAAAAGCTCTTTTTATTGTCAGGCACCGATGTTGGATGAGAAGACGTTCCAATTCATCCCAAAGGTGTTTCATGTGGCTGAAACCACCACAAATAATGTCATGCTGGTAAAGGAATTGAAAGCATTTGATGTATTTTATATACCTGGTGTTAGCTATATATATATATAACTGAAACAAGAGTCCACATATTTTTGGCCACTTTTGAGGTTTAGTTGAAGCAGAACGGCTTATGACACACAGCAGTAGCTCAGTTCCTCATTAACCTCGCCTCACATTTCCCTTTCTCATCAGCTCTCAGTTCCTCTATTACCACCGACCTCCAGCCGGTCTGAGCCGGATCTGAGGGCGTGGACGCCCGTCAGCTCTTCGCCTCACCATAGAGACACATACAAACTCTGGGAGCGAAGCAGGAAACGGGCGGAGTGACAGCAGACGAGTGGACGAGGCAGGAGGACACATTCGGCTGTTCCAGTACAAGACAATCTGAGACGATCAGAGATGATCTGACTGCCGTAAAAGGGCATAAGAAAGAAATGAAAGCTACACAAGGGCACAAATTCCCACACACACACACTCCAAAATCTTTAGGAAAGCCCTCCCAGAGGAGTCGAGGCTGCCGTAGCCGAAAGAAGGAGCCAGTCCAACGTGATTATAGTCAAGTGTCCACATACTTTTGGCCACATGGCAGACTGAGTATCTGACTATCTGACTTCCATAAACGGACATAAAACAAAGTAAATAAAGGCTAGACTTGGAAAGATATGGCCAAAAGTATGTAGACATCCCTGATAAAGCAAGTTGGGTGTGGCTCATTTGACTAAATGGACACACATTTCCCCACACACTCCAAAATTTTAAGGAAAGCCTTCAGAGAAGAGTCAAGGCTGCTGTACTCAAAAGAAGGAGACAGCCTAATGTGATTATAGTCAGGTGTCCACATTCTTTTGGCCACATGGTTTATAATAAATAGCAAAAAGAGACAATCAGTGACTATCTGACTTCCATAAAAGGACATAAAAAGAAGAAATAAAGGCTAGACTTGGAAAAATATGGCCAAAAGTATGTGGACATCCCTGATAATGACTCACAAAATGCAAACAGCAAGTTGGGTGTGGCTCAATTTAATTATATGGACACAAATTCCCCCAAACACACTCCAAAATCTTTTGGAAAGCCTTTACAGAAGAGTCGAGGCTGCTGTAACCAAATGAACGACACGTCTGACAGATCATAGTCAGGCGTCCACATACTTTTGACCACATAGTTTACATTAAATAGCAAAACTTGTGGTTTTGGAATGGGACGTCCATCATGATCACACTCAGGCGTCCACATACTTTCGGCCACGTGGTGTACACGGTCTCGGTGCTAAATGTAACCTGTACATGACGTTCACTGTATTTCAAGGCGGTCAAACGTTCTTCTTCTGTGACTGAATTGTTTGGTTCTTTTGCTGAATGGAGGCGAATCCCCACAGTCATGTTCCACAATCTATGCCTAACAGAAGAGTCTGTGCTGCACTGTCGTAGTGGGTCAAACTTCTCATTAATTAATGCACGATTAATCCGGTCCGAATGAGACGTGTGAGAAAGGGACAGAGAAAGCAAGTTAGCTAGGTCGCTAGCCCATGACGACTGATTAGCGGTGAAGCTAACGGCTAAAAATGAAATAGAATTAGAAATAAGAGTAAAAATAAAAGGTAGAAATATTAAAAATAGGTCAAACACATCACAGGAGGAGGAAATAAAGCTCCAGCAGGTTTACTTTAGACCATTTACTCCACACGATAAATATTTATGAGAAGCAAATGACTCAGGTAAATTTCGTCTCCTCTGGCGGTCAGATGACGCATTTAAAACCGCCCAGAACCGGTTTGCGCCGGCCGAGCGGCCACCGAAGCGACCGGCTTAGCGCTGTCCGCTAATCCTCTTCTAGTGTTCATCACTCGGGCTCTAATCCCAAACTAAAGCTCAGAACTGAGCTCACAAACCTGAGCTGGCTAATCATTAGCCATAGCAGCTAGTGTCATGTTAGCTGGTTAATATGTGGGAACTAATGCATAAATAAATCCCAGTTGGCCCACTGTGGGCTTCCTGTGGGCGTCCTGTGGGTTTGGAAGATCCTATACAAACCCCACAGAGCTTAAGGGACAAAACTGCACCACAAAGCTGCAACACCTACACACATAAGCAAAGTGCTAATGTATTAACATGTGGCGTCCAGGTACTTTCGACCACTAAAAACATTCTTTAGTTCAGATTCAAAGCTACAAAAGTACGTCAAAAGATATAAATACATTAAATATATCAATCTGAAGCAGCTTCATGCGCTGAAAAAAACACAACATTGCCAAAAGTACATGGACACCGCTTGTAATGACTTCAGCCCCAGCCAGGTCAGGTGTCCACATACTTTTTTGGCTAAATAAAATATTAAATAATTATATTAAATGAAAAAAAAAAAACAATGTAAAATAGTTGCTTATTTTCACTGTACGTATTTCATTTAGCGGCTCATAAAACATTAATTATCATTAAGTGGCTCAGTAGGAAGTTCTGAGGTAAAAAAGTCCTCACAGTTAGCCTCAGTTAGCTTCCTGCTAACTGGTTAGCACCAGTCTGCTAGTCTCCATGTATTAAACAACAAAAACTGAACTTGTTATTGCTTATTTTTGCTGTATGGATTTTATTTAGCGACTCAAACCTATGAATCTAACTGGAACTGAATGAACTATGATTATTGTCAGGTGTCCACATACATTTGGCCATATAGTTATATATATTAAATAGCTAAAACCAAAAAAAATTTTAAATAGTCGCTTATTTTCGCTGTATGTATTTTATTTAGCAACTATTTATCATCTTTTTACCTCAGGAAGCATGCTAACCGGTTAGGACCAGTCTGCTAATCTGTACCGCAGTTCTATTATTTTGAAGGCTGAACCCCAACAAAAGAAAGCAGATCCTCCTCAGTTAGCCTCAGTTAGTGCTCCTCTCATCGTGAGCGAGAACAGCAATGAAATAAATACCCACAATCCCACAGAAACCAAACAAACAGCAACGCTACGCTGACGTTAGCGCTTCAGTTTTCAGCCCTGCTAACGGGGAACGTCCGTACGGTTCTGAGAAGCTTCGGCTCTAAAGTTACAGAAATAACGTTTCTGTTCCTGAAGCGCTCCGGGAACCTGAGGAGTTCATGAGCAAACACATCGCACGGCCAAAAGTATGTGGACACCCAGCACGAAGCATCGTGTTCTTAAGCAGATGATTGTACACCGAGATTAAAAGGACTGTTTTAAAGTCGTGTTTTTTTTTTTTATTTATTATTTATTTATTTAGTAGGAAGGAACCGACACTAGTGGCAGTAAAAAGATTCTGTGGAAGAGTTCAGGGTTCGAGTAAAAATTCTGTTTTGACTGGAATAAAATGCAGTAATTACTGTTTAAAATCTGTATTTATTTATATTATATTTATTATGTATTTAAGTATAAACGTAATGGCTGGTTTAATGCATGATGTGTCCACATTAAAGACATTATACACTATATGGCCAAAAGTATGTGGACATGTAGCATTAAGCATCATATTAGTATTGTTGGTGTAATTATTATTATTTATTGTTATTATTATTATCATTATTATTATTATTATTATTTATTGTTATTGTTATTATCATTATTATTATTATTTATTGTTATTATTATCATCATTATTATTATTATGATTATCATTATTATTATTATTATTATTATACCTGTTATTATTATTATTATACCTATTATTATAATAATAATAATTATTATTATTATTATTATACCTATTATTATTATTATTATTATTATTATTTCAATTATAATTATTATTATTATACCTATTATTATTATTATTATTATACCTATTATACCTATTATTATTATTATTATTATTATTTCATTACATTACATTACATTTTACATTTTCAGCATTTAGCATTTAGCAGACGCTTTTATCCAAAGTGACTTACACAATGACCTGAACACGATGAGCAATTGAGGGTTAAGGGCCTTGCTCAGGGACCCAACAGTGGCAACTTGGTGGTGGCGGGGCTTGAACCGGCAACCTTCTGCTTACTAGCCCAGTACCTTAACCACTGAGCTATCACTGGCCCAATTTCACAATAGCTTTTATAGCATTCCAGCATTAACAGGAGCAGCTCAGATGTTCCCAGAGTTCAGCGGGTCTTTATCTCGACCGCGTGTCCGTCTGAAGTTCCTGAGCTGTTTCACCATGCGTGAAGAGGACACGATGACATCAGAGCCATGATGTAATCCAGGGAGCTGCAACCATGACAAAGGTTGTGTCGGTTTACCACACGCATGGGCGCGTCGACGGCAGAGCCTGCGCTGAGTAAGACTTTCTGATTCTGCAAGGTCCTTTAGGGTCGATTCATCAGCGCCGTCATCATTAACTTCGTTTACTTTTCTGGGAAGCCTTGTTACAAGACTTTGGAGTGTGTCTGTAGGAATTTGTGCCCTTTTAGTCAATAGTCAGTGAGGTCAGGCACTATTGCTGGAACAGAGTTGTCTTGTCTTTGTAAACCTTGCTTTGTGCTTGCTGTAGGAGGAAGGGGACTTCCCCAAACTGTTCCCACAATGTTAAAAACTTATCATTTCCTACACACCTGTAAGCAACTAAATTCAATCATTAGGTCGTGTAGATTCTATATGGCCAAAAGTATATAGACACCCCACCTGCTATGGAAAGGATTTCCACAATATTTTGGACTGTGTCTGTGGGGGTTTCAGCCACAGCTGTTGGACAATATGCCTGGATGGCAAATGACATTCCAATTCATCCCAAAAGTGTTCAAAGTGCAGGGTACAGGGTACCATCATGTTGGAACAGGATGAAGCCTTTCCAAAGCCTTTGCCCCAAATGTATAAGCTTTTATTTATAGAATTAAATGCTTGTTTTTTTTGTATAATTATAGAATTATGTACAGATATTAACAGCAGGTTTGGCTGAAACACTTGAGCTCAGTAATTAGGAGGGGTGTCCATGTACTTTTGACACTATACTGTAGTGTATTTTGTACTAGTTATGTTCCAAATATTATTAATATTAACTTTTAATGTAGACTGCATATTTGTTTTAAGAATATATTGACTATTTTTACACGAAAATAAATAGATTAATAATTTTCTTCTCTCTTCTTTAATTACACCTGTAATAAATAATAAGCTCATATTATTATACGGATATTTAATGTAAGTCAAAGAGGTGGTGAATATTAATTAAACTGACTTTCAGCGCTGCAATAATAATGAATAAATATAAATATTATTGCATGTGGCTTGTGCTGATTTGCCAAAATGTTTGGACACCCTTTAAATATAGAAATCGTCTACAGGGGGACAATTATTCTCTAAATGTTGGTGTGCACTGGTTTTGTTAAATTACCATAATTGTGCACCACAGTGTGCAGATGTGCAGAAGCATGTTTTTTGGACCAGGGGTGTCAAAACATTTTCACAACCTTTAAATACAAAATGCATTTAAATAACAAGGAACGAGGCAGCAATTTAATTTAATCGTTTATTAAAGATAATAAATGCATAAGTGCATTTAAATAAATATCAATGACACAAATACTTCATGTTGAAAATGTCCACCAGTCCAGAAATGCATCTGCATGCAGTCCTTGCATCTGTGTGCAATGCACGTGCAGGAAAAGTTCATTCCGGTGCTGCTGCTGCTGCTTTGTTCTCCACGTGCGTGGCATCATCGTGGCATCGACGTGGCATCATCACGGCATGGAAGTCGACGGTTATCGAGCGCCACAGTCACTGCGTGCGCGCTCCATCCCTGTGCGACCACTTCGTTCCAGAGTCTCGGGGGTTCGGTGTCCCGCGTCCGTGACCGTGTCTGGGTGCGTGTCACGCGGCTCTCTCCACCCGGAGCCGCCGGCATGCGCTCGGCGTTCAGCGCACGTGCAGGAAGGTGCGCACGGTGCGGATGATCTGCAGGAGCTTGTCCTTCTTGCGCTGGCGCAGGGCCATGAGGGCGCGCGCCGTCTCGTCCGGGTCGTGCGCGCACGAGAAGATGCTGCGCACGCGCTCCTCGGCTTTCTTGTCGCCCGCCTTGCGGAAGAGGCGCGCGAGGGACTCCTCGCTCACCTGCTCGAAGATGTGCGGCGAGGCGCGCTTGCGGCGCGCGCTGTCGAAGCGGTTGGCGCGCGGGCTCGGACTCACGCGCCTGCTCTCGGTTCTCTGCGCCATGTCAGACAGGCCGGGTCTTCCTCGTTCTCTTGGTGTCTTTGTGGTTTGTGTCAGTGCGGCTTTTCCTCGCCAGATCGCTCGTGTCCGCTGGAGGCTCGCGCTTCTCCGGTTGTTTGAGGATGAGCGAGCCGGCTCCGGTATTTATAGCGCGAGGAGCCTCCGCCCATCCACCCCCCCTCCCAAACCCTCTATCCAGAGTCCTGCGGTACATGGTGTGATTTAGGAAACTGATGGAATGCAGATCTGTTGCGGTGGTTGTTACGCTTTTATGAAGCCAGTTTTTGTTAAATATCAAATTATTTTAGGATTTTTAAGTTGTGACTCATTTATTAGTGCAAAATTACAGATGCAGATTTTTCTTTTATCTAAAATATGAATAAATATAATAGATTCATATATCACTCACTCACTTTCTGAACCGCTTATCCAATCAGGGTCGTGCTGGAGCCTATCCCAGCTTTTCAATGGGCGCAAGGCACACAGTGACACCCTGGACGAGGCACCAGTCCATCACAAGGGAGACACACACACACACACACATTCACCTATAGGGAAATTCAGTGTCTCCAATTAACCTGACTGCATGTTTTTGGACTGTAAGAGGAAACCCACGCAGAAATGGTGAGAACATGCAAACTCCACACAGAAAGGACCCGGACCGAGGACCTTCTTGTGAGGCGACAGTGCTACCCACTTAGCCACCGTGCCACCCTATGAATTTAATGTAAAATTATTTATAATTAATTAATTTATTAATGGGGCGGCACGGTGGCTCGGTGGGTAGCACTGTCGCCTCACAGCAAGAAGGTCCTGGGTTCGATCCCCAGGCGGGGCGGTCCGGGTCCTTTCTGTGCGGAGTTTGCATGTTCTCCCCGTGTCTGCGTGGGTTTCCTCCCACAGTCCAAAAACATGCAGTCAGGTTAACTGGAAACACTGAATTGCCCTATAGGTGAATGTGTGTATGTGTGTGTGTGTGTGTCTCCCTTGCGATGGACCGGCGCCCCGTCCAGGGTGTTACTGTGTGCCTTGCGCCCATTGAAAAGCCGGGATAGGCTCCAGAATCCCACGCGACCCTGATTGGATAAGCGGTTCAGAAAGTGATAATAATTAATATTATTAAATTGTTATAAATAATATATTAATTAATTAGAAAAGAATAATAATATTAGAAAAGAAACGTCTGCTGTCAGTATAAAGGGACCCAAAACTAAACCTTGTGGGATGCCTTTATTTTACAGTGTTATAATGTGTGTTTTTTATGTAATAGTTATATTCTGGGTGGCACAGTGGTGGCGCAGCAGGTAATACAAGGGTAGCACAGCATATGATTTAATTAAATTAGATTTTATACACCTGTTAGATGGGAGTGTATATATTTTTTGACCATATTGGGTATTTTGAGGTAATAAGGGAATGTTTTCGACTCCAGGACCAAGTGGGTCAGAGTTCGAGCTAAATGTGGTACCTGTGATGAGAAAATAGTTCCAGTTGAACGAGGGGAGCTATAAATACGTTAAGCGAACGTTAGGCATAACTGCTCAGTTCCTGTCCGCGTTTTCTGTAATAAGCGCCTCTTTATGCTAACGGGCACAAATATGGGTGCGACTCGGCCCCTCTGGCCTGCAGCCGTCTGACTGATATAAACAACATTTAATTCACCTCTCAGGAACTTCTGGACTTTTGGCTTCTGGACTTGCCAGTTGACGCTGCCAAGTGTCGGGGGAGGAAGGAGGCGGGGGGGTGTTTGGCTGCATGCTGTCCAATTTAATCTGGCAACCGCAATCTAAACAGCTGAGCGAGGAAAACAGCTTCAGCCAGATGTTTTGTCATTTCCACAGAACGACTAACGGACGCCCTGCAGCTGCCCGAGAAATGTGCCATTGTTGCAACAACCCGAAGGAACGCGTGGCACTCGCCATCCATTGTCCAAGAAAAATTCTAAACACGTTGTTCTGCTTTTTATCTGCCCCGAAAACCCTCGTCTCCCCCCCTTACCCCCCACCCGGGCCCATTTACAATTCGTCCTCAGCCCTGTCCTGCTCTCCTGCTCTGACCGGAAGGAAACGCTGGCGCTCAGCTTGTGAGTCGGAGCCAAACGGCTTTTCATTAATCATAACAATGCTCGCCACTAAATTTAACTGGGGTCAAGGGGCACGGCAAAGAGGCGTCGCAGATCCCTCACAAAATTGTGTCTCTATTAATACAATTTAAAAAATCCGCTCCTGTTCCTTATCTACGTCTGAATGATTAACACAAGGGTTTATTATAGACCTGGTTTGGTCGTGCCTATAACACCAAGCCAGAAGCTTCACAGTGGGAAAGTCTAGGAAGCTCAGATCAAAGTGCACTCACTTTACATGTACAGGTCATCTCTAGAAACCACCTTCTGTAAATTTAGACGCATGGAACAGTGGTAGGTCGGACAGAAAACCTAAACCGTGCCTAAACCTTAAAGGAAACTGGGTGTTCCACCAAAAACAGGCCTGCCAATCCATTTCCCTCCCCTGTTCTCCCAGTTTCCAATCCAAACTGGCCACAGACTAGCACATGCACTCTCTAATACATGTGAAATTGGTGGCTTCTTTACACCAGCCGGCGGTGCCTTCTCACAGAGAGCTGTAGCTAGTCGAATCATCTTATAAAACCAGAAAGGCCCTTCCCCATACTGAAGCATATATATAACAGTTGTACCTTACCATGGGCTTGGAGGACGCCCCATAGGAACAAAGCTCCTGCTCCAAAATCAGCACCATAAGGGTCACCGAAAGTCTGCTGTTGATCACATGGACAAGGATGAAGCTTGCTTGACCTTTGGACAGCATCACTCATGTTTAAGAAGCTTCAAATTCATGACGGACCTGTTTTTGGCTGGTTCTTGGATTACATCTGACCATCTAGCCAATGTTTTTGCTCAGTATAAGACGGCAGTTTGGCTTTTCCTTCCAACCTTGCCAAGGAGGCCATGTTCAGCCAAACTAGCCCTATTTATATGAGTCAGCCATAGTCATATATGAGGGTCTTCGAAGCCCAACCATTCAGAACACTTGCAGAAATCATCACCACCCAAACACCCTCCAGCTGCAGCGATGCGTAGCGTGAATCCGAACCCCTTGCCAGAACCCGTCAAGAAAGCTCCTGGCGATCCCGATTAGCCGGATCAGGTGTGTTAGATTAGCGCCAGAGCTGAGCCCAGCAGGGGGGCGGCTCCTTGCCACACCATACGGATGTGTGTACCCACCGAGCAAAACAACAACAAGCCCTTACCAGAAAGAAAGATCGAAAGGGGGCAAACAGGAAACTGCAACATAACAAGTCAGAAATGTGCCCGTCAGGTAGGAGTGGGTGCAGGGATTTCGGCTGCACAGTCACCGCCTATAATTTCCTTTTACAGGAAAATATGAGGCAGGAATCCTAATGAGGGTTCTGCTCCGGGAGACGCGGCGGGTTGCACAACCTGAAGTACAAAGGGTTGTTTACTGAGATTTAAAAAAAAAACGCTGTCTACAACAAACAGAGACGAAGTAGCTTCACCGAAATGAAGGTCCTGAGTACAGAGGTGCTGTGAGAGGAGTGGAAGGTAAAGACCTTTATCAGGACCTCAAAGGGACCCAAGGGACAGGCGGACATGGGGTTCATGGGGAGATTCCTAGGAAAAGGGTCAGGGATTATTCAGTCAGGGGGTTCCTATCTGACCCCTCTTATAAAGGTCTACGATACATGGTCAGAATTAAGTTGACGCCTCTTTAAGATACAATTGGGTAACTGGATCTGACTAGATTGGGAGAAAACCTTTCCATATAAAGCAGCAATGGGACCAACGTTGTGTTAATGACCTTGGTGGGACCTTGTAACGTTTGCGAGTTGGGTATCTCTGACCTTTTGTCCATGTACTCAGCATAGATGACCCACTTATAGTAAGAACAATTCCGGTAAAACAAGTCCTACAGAAGAGCAAAGGCATCCAGCCAAGATGATTCATCAGTTATTGAACCTCATCCAGACTGAAATGCCACTCGTACTCATCTTGAGGTTTTGGGTTTTGGCTCAACACCAGGCAAAGTGAGTCTAGTCTGTTCTGGGAAAAGAACCCCTGTAGACATCCTTCTTCATACATTAACCAAGCTCTGTGCAACCGTGGAAGCGTTTGATCAGGTTTAATGTTTTGCTAAGGTGCCGTCGGGTAAACCTGGTAAAAAAACGGCAGCAGGATGTCTCACGGTTTACCGGAGCGTCCTGAAGTTGTTTAGGAACGTGTGATTAGGGAGATGGTTGTCATCCACGCGACGACCGCAAGAGATCAACAGGAATGCCGCCTGATACCGTGGGTCATACTGATAGGACAGCGTTCCGTTTTTGTTTTGTGTCACCGTCACGAATGTTGATGGGAAAGCAAAACAGAAGTAATCCTCCTCTCATCTCAGACCTCGCATTAGCGTCAGACAGATGGCACGAGGGTCGACAACACACGACAACATGCTGTCACTTGAGCCGCGGGTGACTTTTGCTCTCAGCTGGCTTATCGGATCTAGAAAGGTCCGTGCGGGCGGATTAAGTGATGCATTACTCTGCAGCTACTCAAAACAACCGCTCAGATAAACCAGTCTGAACTGGCTACGGTGACAGGGCTCCCATCATCTCTCAGCTTTCGTAGATACTAGAAACCTTCTCCAATGTTTTCCACTCAACTAATTACTCAGCAGAGCACAAGCTGTGTCACTCCACCTTTGGGCGACTGTTCCAGCAAGGGGTTAACTGGAGAATTCAATCAAGTCTTAGTCGTCTTCGTAGATACTAGGTGGTCGCAGATTAGAACCTTTTTCAATGACCTTCTACTCAACTAGATGGAGAACCCAATTAAGTCTTGGTTGTCTTCGTAGATACGAGACGGTCACAGATTAGAACCTTCACCAATGACCTTGTACTCAACTAACTGCTCTGCAGAGCACAAGCCGTGTCTGCCCACCACTGGGTGACTGTGCCAGCAAGAGGGGTTAATTGGAGCACTCAAGTCTTGGTCGTCTTCGTAGATACTAGGTGGTCGCAGATTAGGACCTTCTCCAATGACCTTGTTCTCAACTACCTGTTGTGTCTGCCCACCACTGGGCGACTGTTCCAGCAAGGGGTAAACTGGAGAATTCAATCAAGTCTTAGTCGTCTTCGTAGATACTAGGTGGTTGCAGATTGGAACCTTCTTCAATGACCTTATATTGAACTAACTCCACCACTGGGTGACTGTGCCAGCAAGGGGTTAACTGGAGCACCCAATTATTTCTTGGCCACCTTGGAACTTCAATCATTTCTGCAACTGTTCTTTTTTCCAACAATCCAAACAGGGCTTGTTTAACTGCCCCAATTACAAAGCACAGTGGCCTTTAACCACTGTGGACCAAATTGGACCCAAAGTGTCTAACCTTAAATTTCCCAAGCTACGCAGAATAATTACGGGACACCCAGCAGTTCTGTCAGACTCACACAATGTACTGGCAGTAAGATGGTACGCTGAGTCAGCTGGCAGAGCCAATCACATTCTGTTACAGTCTGTATTTACGTGCCCTTCAGGGATTCCGACTCTGTTTTGTAAACACGAGAACATGCCTCGTCTATGCTCGCCCCGCTCTGTTTGTCTCCATGGCATTATCGGAGCGTGGGTACTTCTGGTGCTGGAACTCCAGCCACTCTGACCTCAACCCACTGATCTGGCACCGGACCAGGATCCCTTCTGGTCACCAGTACTAGACGTTGACATTATCGTAACGCTGGGGCAGCTTTTCTTAGCTCCTAGGTGTTGTAAACATGACCTTTGCAATGGCTGCTACCCAACTACCTCCCTGAGAGTCGTGTTTCTGGTGAGAATCTTATGCTGGAAAGATCAAAAACAACATAAATCAGATCCCGCAGCCCCACCGCAGCCTAACTCTGAAGTCGGAGTCATTCAACAGCGACCCCTGGTGTCTGGTCTGCTGACTCCACACTGCTGACTCATTAGCCACCTCAGCTAATGACTAAGCTCACTGGCTCAGTGACCTCACTGCCAGTCAAAGTAGGTGGTACCACGATAAGTAAGGAGTCTGAAGTCTGGAGTCCAGAGTTAGCTTGTTGGCGTAGATGGTTATTTAGAAGTGACTGCTTAAAAAAGCACCACCTGGCCAAAAGTATATGGACACCCAACAAGGTCTATGAATCTTGTGATAAGTCTTAGTAGAAGACTGAAGTGATGAGTGTTATAGACGTATTCATGAGCATGGTTTTGGAATTGGTTGTCCAGGTCAAGGTCAGCTGTCCGTAAACTTTTGGCTACACAGTGTTCATCTGCTGATAAATGACAGGAAGAGCCTGCAGACAGCTGCCAGTGCTCTCCTCCCCGGACTGAACGGGAACTCCCTGAGCTTTGTGAGTTCTATTGTCTCTATCTGTCTGGCTGGATCTCCGAGCGACTCCCTCTCGCTCCTTCCAGAGACTTTGGGAGCGACTCTGGAGCCAGAGGAGCTATTGTACACCCCGGCTGGCAGGGGATCAAGGTCAGGGCTTTAAGGGCCGGCCAGCGAGTTTTGATCGAGCCACACGCACACAAACTGTCAGCGTTCAGAGACTCGAGCCAACGGACTGTTTAACGAACTGCCAATGCACAATGCTAATGCTACAAGCAGTCAACTGGCGTTATCGAGTGCCCGCTATGTTCCCCCTGCAGTGGCTGAGAAGATCCATCTTGTGTCTGTGGTCTGGGCTTGCACTGAGCTCTTTGGGATGAACTGGAACGTCGACTGTGAGTCAGAGCCCGACCTCACAAACGCTCTTTGTACTGAAAAGCACAAGTTCCCAAAAGCACACTCCAAACCCAAAGCCTGACCACGCCCACTGTGCAAAGTGATGCGAATGGCAGGTATTGTGTGTGTGTGTGTGTGTGTGTGTGTGTGTGTGTGTGTGTGTGTGTGTGTGTCAGAAAGTGAAAGTACGAACTCCAGTAACCCTGCGGCTGGTTGCAACCGGTCAGTGCTGCTGGAACCGGAGAGGAAGTGATCCTTTGGTCAAGCCAACACACACCACACACACACCACACACACACACACACACACACACACACACCACAAAGGGACTTTAGATTTCATCAGACAATGAGGACAGAGGGTCAGAGAGCAAAACTCACAGAACATTACCCACACACACACACACACACACACACACACACACACACACACACACACACAGACTTATTACTACATAAACAGTTGTTACTACACACACACACAGATACACACTTATTGTTAAACACACACACGGCTACTTATTACACACTACATACACACACACATACACACGCACTGCATACACACCGATACACACACACACTTATTACCGCACGCACATACACACGGCTAATTATTACTACATACACACACATAGATACACACACACTTATTACTACACATACACACACACTACATACACACTTATTACTTCATACACACGCATAAATACACACACACTTACTACACATGGACATACACATGGCTACTTTGTACTACACACACACACATTCACAAACACACTACATACACACAAATACACACACACACACACACAGCTAATGATTACCTCATACACACACATAGATACACACACACTTACTACACATGCACAAACACATGGCTACTTATTATTGCACACACACACACACACACAACACACTCTTATTACCACACACACACACACACAGCTACTTGCTACTACATACACATACACACACACACACACGTCTTCTTATTATTACAAACACACACACACATACACACACACATACAGCTACTTCTTACTACACAAACACGGATACACACACTTATTACTACATACACACACACACATACACACAGCTACTTATCACTACATACACACACATGTATAGGCACACACTAATTACCACACACACACACGCACACACACACACACACACACACGCACACACACACACATGCACACATCATAAAATAATTTTAAGATTTTATCAGACACTGAGGACAGAGTGTCAGAGAGCAAACTTACACAACAAATACAAAACAACACACATTTACAACTTAGGAGACACAGACACACACACACAAGTACTTAGTACTACACACACACACACACACACACACATTAGAGACCAGAGCTCGGTGCAGACCACTGAAGTTCCTAAACACACCCAGCTCCTCAAACCATGTCATGGACCTCACAATAATTAGAAGGAGTGTCCACATACTTATGGCCATGTCGTGTTCGTGTCTTTTATGAGAATACTAAAGTCTGTTCGGAGGTCTGACAGATCACAGTATTGTGCTTTATGCAGTACAATGATGTCATACTATAGAGACTTTACACTTATGATGTCATAAAGGAGGTCAACATCAAAGGAGCTCAGTAAAACACAATACAGTGGATTGAAGCGCCAACATCAAAGGCTTTGTGTGCTCCCGTACACACACTGTGTTGGCACCAGAAGGCCTCATTGTCTGCACCAGTGCTTTTTAACTCCTGTGCAGGCCTCCCACGGTGGCGCAGAGGAACTACTAGGGAGCTACTGGGGAACTACTGGGGAACTTCCATAGCACCAAATAAATACACATAAATAAATAAAAACCCAGTCACAGACACAAACACTGTCCAGGGCTGAACATGCAGTGCATGACTACACACGAGCGTCTCTGGGTAATACCAGAAGTATCAGGACTGGATTTTAGAGTCAGAAGGACCTCTAGTGGCCAAAGCGATTAGCACATTTAAAAATTTAAAGGAAATTTACAGTCCTCTTTTATATTGGCAAATCTATACACACAGTCTAAATACGACCAAAAGTATGTGGACACGTCTTCTGATTATAACGTTCAGGTGTTTCAGCATCAATTATTGCTAAAAGATCTAAATCTAGGATTAAAACAATAATAATATAGACAGAACGCCTGTATTGGTTATATATACATATACAATGTACAGTACTAGGACATTTCTTTCAAACTCCTTTGGAAGCTGGGGTCAGACAGCAGGGTGAGGCTTAAGGGCCTTGCTTAAGGGCCCAACAGTGGCTCTCAGTCTTTCAATTAATAGCCCAAAGCTCCACCCACTAGGCTACCACCGTCCCAACCATATGCCAGCAGATCCACGATGAGTTTGGCATGGAGGGTTTCACTGGCCTGCACGGAGCCCTGACCTCAACCCCATAAAACACTCGTCCGATGACTTACTGACTTTATAAAGTTCTCCTGACTGAATGGCCACAAATTCCCACAGACACTCTAAAATCAGACAGAAAAGCCAAATTCATATTAATATTCCTGGTTCTGGAACGGAATGTCCACTTACACACACATGCCTGCAGAAATGCATTAGAAGCTGCTGAAACACAGGTGACACTGTCCACAGCCAAGCAAGCTTCATGCACTTGGAGACTGAACGTTTAAGCTGCCATCCGTGACGTTTGAGGTTCTTTTGGATATAAATATGAGGTAAGACAGAGGTTAGGCCAAAGTCATCAGCATGAGATAAAATTAGGTCTTTCCACCTTGAGATTCGAACCCAGGTCTTGGAGTTTCATTTAAAAGCAGATGCTTTTATCCAAAGCACAGGGTTGAGGGCCTTGATGAGGGTCCCAACAGGGGCATCTTGGCAGTGATGGGGCTTAAACCAGTCCAGTACCTTAATAGCAAGTTAGTAGTCTTTTTTTTTTTTTTTCAAATTTGAAGAATAAAAATGAAATTAAGCCAGATTTTCTACCATTCGCATGTTTTCTGGTACAGGTATTTTTTCTGGTAAGTGTGCGCCACCTAGCGTTACATCCCGACCACACCCAGTGTTCCTGAGCAGGACACGGTATAAAACTGCCACATTACTGATCTGACAACAGGGGGCGCCAAAACCTCATCTTTCATTCATCACTGACAAGTACAGCAACACAATGTAATCAGCAAACCGCTGGATACAATTAGCCATGAGCTAATTATTAGCATTTCTATATGTGAGTTTTAAAAGCAGCGTGAGGGACGAAGTTCCAATTAGGCCAAAAAAAACGGGAAAATTATAAAAAGTGTGTAAAAATAACGGTAGCTCATCCAACATGAACCAACAGCTTTAGCAAAAAGCAATAGTTGTCACCAGTAAATAATAGTGCACATTAGGGCTGCACGATATTGGAAAAAACTGACATTGCGATATTTTTTTTTCCTGCGATTATATTGCGATATTAAAAAAATGCAGGAATTTTCACCACATTATTAATAATATTAATAATGCATGTATCTTACTCTAAATAAGGGGCTCATCTGTGAAAAAGCGTGGTGCCTACAAGGGATACAAAAGATTATGACCAGCTACATCTTTGTACTCGGTTGAAACTGAGCATTAAACTAAGGAAGCTTCAATATCACATGAGGGAATTAACAGGATTGACAAAATTGGTCATTTAAAATTTTATTTCACAATCAAAAACTCTTCAAGTAGTAACATTATTTTAAAAAAACTATACAAACAAAAGAGCAGCTGTACACCTGTTCCAAATCCCAGATTTCTTAGTTACTTAGATGCCTTAGTTACTAAGCACAATGCTGAGGCAGAACGAGTGAGACTCGAAAGCATCCTTAGTGATGAAGTCAATCCCAGAATACACTGCGGCATCTCTTCTCTCAAACGTAAATAAATAATTATTAATTTTTAACGAGTGTTTTTCTTTGCAAGTTTGGGCTTGTCAGCAAATGTAACAGTTTTCTGTACACGAATCGAGATGTTATGTTGACATGTTAGCGCCGTCCCACCTCATTCCATTGGTTTTAATGGCAAGATGCTAAATGCTAAACACGAAACCCGATGGAATCGGGCGCGTTCCAATAACCTGCCTTCTAAGTCATTGACTTATTAGGATCCTCTCTACTGTGGCAGCTACCTATGTAGGTAGTAAGACAGCGAGGCAGCTCACTAGGTTGTTGAACACACTGGTAGATGTGTCATGGAAAATGTGAACGGTGTGAATTTTCGTTTTGTGTCAAGCAGCGAAAAAGTTTTAGCATGACGTATTTGATTTAATTTGCATTAAGTGACATCGCATGTCCTGCGATGTGACTATCGTGCATGCACACATCGCGATGTCGATGCTGAAACGAAATATCGTGCAGCCCTAGTGCACATTAACTTACCAAATCTAAAGATTTAAAGCAAAAATCAAGGGCCACAACCCTTCCAATTCCGAATTTCCGATTTCTCCCCCTCAGACAACTTCACCGGTATGAAACACCCTGTTTTTTGTTGGATTGGCAAAGTTTTTTCATGCAACCATGTGGCCGATTTAAGTACTTACTGGTGATGGTGGATAGTTTTTCTAAATGGGTACGAGCCTTTCCTACTGCTACGAAATAGCCGAATAGATACCTCAGTGAAAATACTAGCACAAGAAATCTTTCCAAGCTACGGACTACCCACATGTATTGACAGTAATCAAGGTACTTTCTTCACATCACGAGTAACTCAAAAACTCTGTAAATATTGACAACTAAATTAGCATTTTCACATTCCTTATCACCCGCAGTCTTCTGGTGTGGTGGAAAGGATGAACAGGACCCCAAAGGAGAGACTGTGTCTCAAAAAGCAATGTTGGAAAGTGGAAAAACGTGGCTGCCAGCAGCACCGGCAGGAATCAGAATGATCACAAGTGTAACCACTAAACTCTCTCCTTTTGAGGTTATCTTTGAGAAACAATTGCCCTGTCTGTTAGGGAAGGGAACTGACCAATTTTATTCCCCAGGTGATCTGGGCATGGCCATATGTGATGATTGATAAGTGAAATGATTTGCAGACTAAAGTTCGTACTTTTTTTGCCTGTTTCATCAGAAAACCCAGTGACGAAGTGCTGCTCCGAACCCTTGGAAGGTTGGCGAGGCACGGTGAGAGCCGTCAACCTCGGTGGATTCACGCATCTCGACTGAAAAAGAGTCTAAAGGCTAACACCCACGCTCATGGCACCTCTGTGCCCAACTCGGCCTGCGGGACGAGCTGCGAATGCTGTTCAGACCCAAGACGAGAATATTGATGATGATGATGATGATGATGTTTAAGACCTTCTTACATCATATTTCACACACATACTGTATTTAGTCCATGATCACATTAACACATCAGCTTAATATCTTACTATTCGTGTCTGACATTACACTCAACCTCTTGTGATCCCTCAAACTATGGATGCTCTTATATTTAAGAGCGTCTTCACACACTCACACACACACTCAGGTCATGATGCCCTCTGTACTTACACACACATAGCCAGAACAGGAAGCTCTGTCCTGTTAACAGTTACACACACAGACACACACACTCATCCTCAGCCTTGCTTATCTGTTAGCTCCAAAGCACAGAACTGTTTTGGTTTAAGTTCTGTTCTTCATCATGCACTTTTGGTCTGTACAAACCTCACACACGATCTCTTTGTACACCTGTGTCTCCAGTTCTTATACAGGTTCTTCTTCTTACGGACTCATTGTTTGGGTAAACTGCAAACAGCCGATCCAACAGCCACCGTTAACAAACAAGCCTATTGAAAGCTGAGGTCATATCCTCCAGCTCTTCAGAAGTTTCAGCAAAACGCTCACACGGCTGTTCCAAGTCGTCTGCGCTTTTGAGTCTGAGCAGCTAAGAAATGCCTTTCTAACCTTCCCAGACTAACATACTGCACATTTTTCCTTCTGAATGTAGGATGGTGTTCCTGTGGGAACTTTAAGGTGACTGCTTATTTTGTACTAGGCACTCCAGGTAACTCCAGCACCGTAAGGAAACCCAACAAGCTGCTTAATACCATGGGTCGTTTTAACATTTTCTTCACAGGATGTTGCAGGATTCGAACCTACCACTAAACATTCCCACGTTACGCTTGCAGTGTTGCAACATCGTCCAAGTTTCACAGCTGAAGCAGCGGTTCACCATGAAGCGGAAATCAGACTCGAGTCGCCTACTGAAACTGAGGAACTTCCACGAAGACGTGATGATATCTGACTTATCACAGGACGTCAGCAATCAGGCCTGATGTGACGCTCGGCAGATGTAAATTAGTGTATTTCTGGAACCGAGGCTCACAGTCTGACTCCCAATGAGGTTTCAATTTACACCAAAGTTGTTATTTAACAAAAGTATTGGGACATCTGACCATGAACTTGTTGGACATCCCATTCCAAACCCCCCGCCATGTCTTATAACTTCATAATTATACTTGGCCCTCGGTTGGCCTCCCCATCTAAGACTCCAGACCAACAACATGGGTGTTGAAACCTTGACCTTCTAAGGGGGCTGGTGGTAGCCTAATGGGTAGAGCTTTGGACTATCAAACTAAAGGTTGAGAGTTCGAATCCCAGCCATTCTGCCACTGTTGGGCCCTTGAGCAAGGCGCTTAACCCATTCTGTGCAACTCTTTGTACGTGATAGGTCTGGCTTTGGTAGTCCACCACTGATGGGTGAAAAGAAGCAGCCTACGCTACAGCTGAGGAACTGTAAGTGGAAATTGGCAATGACTAAATTGGGAAAAAAGGGAGGACACCCTAACACCCCCCCATAAATAAATAAATAAATAAATACATGTACATTTTTGGCATTTATTAGACGCTTATAACCAGAGCGACTTACAGTATACAGTACTAAGCAATTAAGGGTTAAGGGCACAACAGTGATTACCTGGCAGTGGTGGGCTTTGAACCAGCAACCTTCTGATTACAAGTCCAGTACCTTAACCACTAGGCTTAACTTTTGGCAGCATCGTGGTTACATTTTGTCCCATAATTCTAAGGCGGTATTTGCCTTGTGGTTAAGATACTGGACTAGTAATCATAAGGTTGCTGGTTCAAGCCCCACCAGTGCCAGGTTGCCCCTGTTGGACCCTTGAGCAAGGCCCTTAACCCTCAATTGCTTAGTACTGTAAGTCACTTTGAATAAAAGCCGGACGCTCCTGCCCAAAGGGTAATGATGGTCTCGCTGTATGTGGACCCCTCCTAATTATTGACCTCATGTACTTCAGCCACATTGATAATTACCTATTCAAATGTGCCGGACAGTTTAGGGAAGACCTTTTCCTGTTCCAGTATGGCCGTACCACTGTACACAAACCAAGGTCCGTAAAGACGTGGTTTGAGAAGCTTGCTGTGGAGAAACGCTGGACATCAACCGCAGTGAACGACTTTGGGATGCATTGGAACATCAGCACCTCACGAAAGCTTTTAAACTGGCCAGTCAGACGTCAACACGAACCAGAGAACGACCTCCACGCTTCGTCTGCACCTCCAGCGCTGTGTGGTGACGGAAAACCCTCACAATGGACGTCCTTTCATGGCCCTCGGTGCTCCGGAGGGCTGAAGAATGCAGAGTGGGTGAAAGTGCAACAGCTGTGAGGTTCAACATCTGTAACGTTCAGTTCAGCTCAGCTCAGTTCAGACGTTGAGGAAGGAAATGACAACATCTGAGCTGTGGATGTGAATCAGTCGTGAGATCAGACTGAGCTGCGCGCCTGATCGGATACGAAGCGCCCAGCGTCCGCGGGGAGGATCGGACAGAGCCGAGAGGGACCGGATCGGGAGGGGGTCTCACTGCACAGGTAAGCACATGTCAGGCTCTCAGACAATCACAGGAAACTAGCGAGTAAATACGTGAACAAATGCAATAAAACTGGCGCACTCTCTAGGAGTGTTCCTTCCTGCACCAAGTGCTTACAGGTAGTCCTGGTCCCACTGAGATCCTGACCAGTCTAGGGTCCAGTTTTCTGTTTACTGTTGACCTGTTGATTTGTCTTGTAAGCTGTCTATCCAATCTGTCTGGCAAAAACCTTTCCATCCCTTTTGGTCTTGGACTGTGTGTCCATTTGTCCTTCTGT